>NW_008752035.1:447780-452817 GCF_000715545.1 Opisthorchis viverrini | reverse complement strand
TGAAGCCACAAAAAGGTTTTCCGCTCGTTATGCCTCAAAAAAGCGTGCTAAAGGATCTTACGTTTCAGAAATAGCACCGAAGATATCAACTGTACACTTCACTTTGACAGTAACTCCGTTTAACCTAAAGTTATCCCATTTGGCTTCAACTTCCTGGGTTGTCTAAGCAAAGACAACGAAACAGTGTGTAGGTTTTCTTCACTGGCTGCAAATACTCGTTTCATGTGTCTTCCTCATGCTACACTGTTACTACCCAAATCACTTCAGGAGAAGCTAGAGTGGTTCTGAGCGCTGGAAAAACACTCCTTCCTTGATTTGGAGGTCCATTGACGTTGAGGAGTGAAATTGCGAACCACTCTCCTCAGGAGTGTTCATGGTGACGGATGAGGTTACCACACTGTCGGTGGATGAACGGTTCCATGACACCATCTGGCATGTATGATCGTCCATCAAATAAGCAACACATTTAAGAATCGGTGTATTCTCTCGGACATTGGACATAATCCAGTTAGCGCTGTTAGGCTTTAACTCAAGCGCAGCCTGTGGACAGGTAGAGAAATCTTATGCAATCATGAAACCCCAGAAATGGAGGAAGCTACTGCGACTTGGGGTTTTCGACAACTGTTTCACCTGATAAACAGAACCAAAAACCCCGTTTGTCACTGCGGTCCTCTAGGGGAAAAAGGCAATTCAACGCAAGGCCCATGGGTTGAATAAGTTCAGCAACGGTATACTGTGACGTGCAGTTCGACATTTATGTTTTTAACTCGATCTGCTCACACTGAAGTCACATCTGGAAGACGGGTGGCGGGATTATGATAACGACATGGTTCTGCTAGTGGACGACCACTTGTCCGCACAAACTACCCTGATGGAAAATCGAAATTGTTCCACTGTTTTGGTATACCCTTTGTATCTTCACCTATCCTTCGGACAGACGAGCTTGAGGGGTCTGTGAGTGCAGTGTACCAGATGAAGTAAATGTACACATCATCAAGAGAAGAGTCATTTCCACCACGTTGAAACACCCTTATGTCATGACTATATAACCCATACCTTTGCTGTGAGTGCACCAGATGAAGTAAATGTACACATCATCAAGAGAAGAGTTATTTCCACCACGTTGAAACACCCTTATGTCATGACTATATAATATAAACCTTTGCATAACCCATTAACTCGTGATTCTCACTCTATTTTCAGCTCATGTACTACAGTTATTAGACGATTAAAGCGTACATTACGTCTTCCTATTCTGTCTCCTTTCTAATCCCGTCCTGGAACTACTCGACTCTCGCAACAATTTAATCGTCTAATAAAAACGAAATGGATCATATTCTCCGACCTACGGTTTTTGATGCCGATCCTCACTCATCAGATGGCATGAAACGATGGACTCATTGGTTCCGTACTTTCAAAGCTTACATTAACTCAGTCAAACCCGAAGGTCTAAATAAATTGGAAACTCTCATTCGTCACATCGACCATACAGTGTATGACTTCATCGCAGAATGCAGCGACTACGATTCTGCGATAACCTTGCTGGAAAAACTTTACATCCGCCCGAAAAATATCGTGTATGCACGCCATCTTTTAGCCACATACAAACAAGAACCTGGTCAGGATGTCGACCAATTCGTTCAAAAACTGAAATCGCTTGCTAAAGACTGTGAATTCAAAGCAGTATCTGCTGTGGAACATACAAACGAAGCAGTTCGGGATGCTCTGATAACCGGATTGCAGTCGAATACCATTCGGGAGAAACTGCTAACGTGGCATGAATTGGACCTTGACAAAGCCCATGAAGCCGCGCGAGCTCTCGAACTTGCACAAAAACAGTCACAATCATACGTATACAGACAACCCGTTACTTGTTCGGTATCTACTCCTTTACCCATTGTTAATTCCGAAACAACAGTTTCGGCCGCTACACAACAAACATGTTACTTTTGTGGCAACCCCAAGCACCCTCGTTATAAGTGTCCCGCTAAAGAATCAGTGTGCAAGAGTTGTGGAAAAATTGGACATTTTCAACGTGTCTGTAGGTCCAAAGCCTCGAAATATCACGCGGGTTCAGCTCAAGACTCCTCAATCTCCTCGCTATTTTGTGCTGCTGCTCCCAATTGCCTATCCAAAACTACAACAGATATTTTGGTCAACGGCGTTGTTGTCCGAGCTCTCATTGATACCGGCAGCTCCAGAAGTTTCGTTTCTTCATCAATCCTGCAAACTCATAACTGGGAGCTATTTCCGTACGACTCTGTGATAACAATGGCGTCGACGATACATTCATGTTCCACCAAAGGTTATTGCCTTGTGTCCATTCAGTACAAGGATGCTATATACGAACGTTTCAGACTTTGTGTATTACCGAACCTTTGTGCAGACGTCCTTCTCGGACATGACTTTCTGGGGTTACATGATAAAGTCGAAATTCCATTCGGTGGTCAACGGGGTACCCTAACTGTATGTGGCGTAACATCCGCAAAACTGGAATCTCCATCCTTATTCACCAATCTTGCTCCAAATTACAAACCGATCGCCACAAAATCTCGTCGTCATACACCGGAAGATGAACAATTCATACAAACGGAAGTAGACCAAATGCTTACCGATGGCATAATCGAACCATCAAATTCTCCGTGGAGAGCACAAGTGCTCGTTACCCGCAATGCAAATCACAAGAGACGCATGGTGATAGACTACAGCCAGACAATCAATCGCTTCACCTACCTTGACGCTTATCCTTTACCAAGGCTCGACCAAATGATTGAAACCATCGCACGCTACACCGTCTACAGCACACTGGATCTCCAGAGTGCATATCATCAGGTTCCAATAATCGAGTCAGACAAGCCATTCACAGCGTTCGAAGCTGGGGGGAACCTATACCAGTTTCGGCGCATTCCTTTTGGAGTGACAAACGGGGTCGCGTGTTTTCAGCGAACGCTGAACAATATAATCAAAGCCGAACAGGTAAAAGACACATTCGCTTATATCGATAACGTCACTATATGCGGCAAAACGAGAGATGAACATGACCGTAATCTTAGGCATTTTCTCGATGTCGCAAAAACATACAATATTACTTTGAACGATACGAAAAGCAGCTTCGCAACTGAAGAGATTACTCTCTTAGGTTACAAGGTCTCCAAAGGTATTATAAGACCTGACCCAGAACGCATGCGCCCCATAAGAGAACTCCCACTTCCAGAGAACGGGAAATCGCAGCAAAGAGCCGTTGGTTTGTTTGCCTACTATTCACAGTGGATACCGGCGTTCTCTGACAAAATTCATCCATTGGTTAAAAACAAAATATTTCCGCTCCCGGAGAATGCCCGAACAGCATTTGAGAACCTTAAACACGAACTAGAAAATGCGATGGTGATTACTGTCGACTACAATATTCCTCTCGTTGTTGAAACTGATGCGTCCGACATCGCTATTGGTGCATCCCTGAGCCAGGGTAGCCGACCGGTCACCTTTTTCTCCAGAACCTTGACTGCAAGCGAGAAAAATCACTCTGCTGTTGAAAAAGAAGCATATGCTATAGTCGAAGCGATCCGCAAATGGCGCCACTATCTCCTCGAGAGACATGTACACATCATCAAGCGAAGAGTCATTTCCACCACGTTGAATCACCCTTGGTATTAGGGTTGAACTCCAATTGTGCTGACAATGACACTGACCCACTAGAGAACCGTGTCTGCTAAACAGAAATGAGAACAGTCTTACGTTGTGGCTGTGAAACCCGGCCTCTGCAATCTGAGAACCCTAGAGACCCTCCAATATTTGATAACCAATGGCGCCAACTCGATGCGTACATGTAATATGGAAGACATGGAAGACACCATGACTTAGCGACGCGAAATGAAAACACCTGCTGTCAAGTTGAGTGCATGGGGTCTTTGCAGCTTCCTGGCTAGGTTACACACGGTTCTCCACGCGCGCGTTGAGAAACCTTAGAGGACATGGAGCGTGACTGATCTCATTAGTGAACTTGCTGTCATTTTCTGCTTGTCTGTCTAGCTGACATGTCTGTGGCCGTATGCTGGGTTAGACTCGGGTGAGGTTTGTAACGAATGCAGAGTTGCTGATAAGGTGTAGCACCAGTGCAATTACCAGATTTTCGGATTAGAAGGGGTGGACACCCCATTACCGGTCGTTTTCTCTTGAGCCCGAAATCCTTTGGAAAGTCCCCAACCCTACTCTTACTATCCATTCCTTACTGGAGCTCTCTTTCTCCATGGTTGTATGGAAATGCTGACAACTGTGCTGAATTGGTTATGGTACATTGAAGTGAGTGAAGATTTTGATAGCCTCTACTTTTTTTTACAGTTTTTAACTGATTTAGTAATGTGCAGTAGTTGAAGCGTTTTTGCGAAACTCCTTGCAGTTCCTTATCCACCCACAGTTGAAAACTTTTTCATAGAAATGTTCGGTTTTTAAAGTTGACTGGAGGTGGGATAGATGAGCGGCTGGTTGAGGAACCTCAGTCACAAGGACGCTGTTGAGAACTAGTGAAGCATCAGTGTCAACACTGATGTTGCTGTCTTTGATGATGATGATGACGCCCACAGACTGACGGGTTACTATCAACGCGTTTCTATGCTTGGCAAGGGTAGCTGTTTTCTGATGTATTAGCTTACTTGTACTTGTCATCCTAGTAATTCCTCGAAAACAGCTTCCAAAGTACTTAATATCACGACTTCCTATGCATTGTGCGATTGACAACGATGGAAGTTTATCTGTAGTATCAAGACAGTCGCGGATCAGAGTGGAAGCGATATGACAAGGGCGATGACGCCAGGGATAATTTGCAGGTCGTCGGTAGCCGGGAAGCCATCGTTCCATCCGGGAAAATCAGATGGCTGGATCGTATTTTTCACACATCATCATCATCATCATCAAAGACAGCAACATCAGTGTTGACACTGATGCTTCACTAGTTCTCAACAGCGTCCTTGTGACTGAGGTTCCTCAACCAGCCGCTCATCTATCCCACCTCCCCTCAACTTTAAAAACCGAACATTTCTA
>NW_008752035.1:443016-445947 GCF_000715545.1 Opisthorchis viverrini | reverse complement strand
GTCATGGTTGTACGAGGGCTGGGATACTGCCAGGGCGCCCACACCTAGACAGGAGGACGATTAGGGTCCTCAACCAAAGCCTTTGGCTCAAAAGCCTAACCACAAGGTAGCGGTTTGGCGGGGAAATGCAAATTCATTAACTTTTATACGGAACAAGTCGCCATACATGTTCCAACCCCCAATCTGGAAGGCCAGGAGACTGTATTCGTCAGACCTCTAACCATTGACCAACCTGGTATGAGAGGCTCTGTGGATGTCGCGCGGACACCCCCAGTATAGCTCAATGGGTCTCCGAGGTACACAAACCGCCACACTACGGTAAGGTCCAGTCTCTTCGTGACGGTATTTTTCACACCTGCTTCTGGCAACCACTACAGTCTATGTTAGGGACAGGACCTCGACAGGAAGGTGATTTGCTAATACAGAGGTCAGCGTTATTTCCGCTAATTAGGGTCACCGATCACCCAGCTGTCTCGGACTCAGAGTAAGTTACCAGTGGCACATCTATATTAACCTCGCCAGTGTCAACCAATGGCTCCGTCACGAACCTCCGTGGGTTTCTTTTGTCTCCATGAATTGGCAGAGGGTTTGTCCATGACTAACTTTGAGTACTGCCGTCCACGAGCCACGATTCACGGTGATGACCCCTGCGTGGCCCTTGGGATCAATTTCCTCCACCACGTCAATCTGTTGGGCAAAAACGCCGTCAAGAACTGATGGAGACTGAACCGAGCGTTAAGAGCGAGGTGGCACAGTTGCTAGAGCGTCACTTCACTGACCGGAAGGTCCATGGTTCGAACCCAAACTCTGCCTCTCGACTTCCCCTGTTTGCAACCTGAACAACTTGGCAGGATCTCAGCCCTCGTGCTACCTTCTGGTGGCATGGCAGTTAGGCACCGAAAAAGTGCTCCGACTGAACGTTTTTTACCATTTATCATCATCAGAGAATTCGACTCTGATGGGCTTATTTGAGGTCCGTTGGCTTTTCGATGGCGTAGCGAGGTGAGCATTTGGCATAAACCTAGAAGGCGCAATGAAAAGCGTTAGCGGATAAATGCGTCACCGGGTTGCACACAAGAAGCCGAAAGACGGTAGGAAGTGACAGATCTTCCACGCTGTTCGGCGGACATGTTTCGACAGGGGTGGATGCAATACATAAAGTAACAAACCCCAACACTCATCGGCTAATGAGTTACTTGATGGCAGTTGAGAACAGTCCCCCATCTTAAAAGGAGGGTCTTTGACTGACCCTGGTTGGCGTCCGCGATATTATTAAAGAGAGCAATGTTTTTATGTGCCACGATAATGTGAATCTGCTACTGTCCAGAGCAAAGTAATCTTCTGATGGCAGCTACGCTACATCAAGCCCACAGCTGACAGTGGACAGTACAGAGCCACATACCACACCCTTCTATTGTACTCCAACAACTTAAGTCTGATGATACTGTCGTCGGCTCATACGACAGAATCGAAGCTTTTTTGACATGAACGGGACAGCACAGGACAGAGTAAGAGCCCGGGTTTTGAGGACCGTTCAGATTCTTGCACTGGAAGATACGCGAGTAACTCTCGATAATCCGACAGCCGAATGAATTTGCAATTATTTCGATTTAACTTTTCGATTCCCGAGTTCAGCATTTCGAACAGCATCTTAATATGACAGAATGAAACTAAAACCTCCAGGCATCTAGAAGGTATGGTTCTGCGTGAGTGAAGACTGTCAGTGTCTCTTTAAGGAACAGACGTGAGACCTAACTTATCGTGATATTTCGAAGTAGTCCACATGAAATACATTTCTTGTCTGCTCTGGCGTTAAACATGGTGTAAGGGGCTAAATACGAACTATTTTCGGCGACAATCTTGGAACTTATTATGGGCCATATCTAGCAGTTTGACACACCAGCTTCAAACTGTGTCCTAGGTTTCTAATCACTGGTATTCTCGATCCCCAAATCCCTACCTAGGGGTACATTGAGCAGCTCATACTCGTTAATCAGTTGGTCAGTTTTTCTCGGTGAGCCTTTTGGGATGTCTGCTAGGCAACGGTGACTGCAAATATTCAAAGAAACAAGAACAAATTAGCCCGTTTTCGTCGTAAAAATTCCAAACTATCAGAATCTTACCTCTCATGCCTACATCCCAACACACACGGAGCCAGCTAGCGACCCAATGAAATTCAGGTTCATGATTGGTCTCAGGGATTTCAGGGTTGACTGAGCGACATGTCTCGTAGTACAGTAGGTACGCGCGTCAAAATAAAACCGCAGAATCGTGGACTGGGTTGATGTTCGGGCTCATTTACATGCGATGGCTGAAAGTGAATCAGAATCCTCAGCAGGATAATCCATGTGTTCCAGACGCTTTGACGAATTTCAGCGGTAATAACTAATGTCCGCAGACACTCGCCTATTTATTACAGGTATCAAATGTGCAGACGACCCAAACTCATGACCAAGCCGATTGTGGTCATAGCCCCCCTGTGCTCCCGAAACCAGGCCGACGAAACCAGCTGCTTCTCCAAAAGCACTTTTTATTCGACCACCACAGGCCTCTCGCCCACCAAAGGCAGGGACGCCCTGGAGGAGGCAAATCCCACATGCAAGCAGCGCCCAAACTACGTGGAGCTATCAACGCTTATCTCCGTATCAGAGGGCACAGCTGCAGCAGCGCACTCGTCAACAAAGTCACAGCCCCTAAACTGGACTGAGTCAGATGTGCGGGGACAAGGAGCGAAGCCAATCTCTAGCCCCACTCCGTCAAAAGCTGCATCTCTGCTTGTGGACCCAACCGTCGCCCAGTACCCCGACACCCAAAGCCACAAACATGACTACAGCCATCCGGGAAATCCCTCGTACATTCAGTTGTCCACGCTGATCGCTGGCGGATCGGGTGTGCACACAAACACGGAAGAAGAGCGACTGCAGCCAAAAA
>NW_008752035.1:432518-439453 GCF_000715545.1 Opisthorchis viverrini | reverse complement strand
ACACATTCATTAGACAAAACTTTTTTTCATTTCGGGTAGTAGCTGCGTGGAATGACCTTCCTCCGACGGTTGTACACGCTCCTTCTCGAACCCAATTTAAAGCACTATTGGACATTTATTTATGCGAATCCTCGCGCTGGCGAGCATACTGCCCCGCGCTGAGAACATAAAGAGCAGTGCTACACCCTTTTTTTACTTGTGCCTTTCAGCCACTGACCGACAAGAACAAAACCGACCCGGCAACTTGGGCAAAAGCCTCGATCCTGTGTATCAATCCGTGAATCCGTGACGGATTTCAGCGGTACTAACTAATGTCCGCACACGCTCGCCTATTTATTACAGGTATCAAATGTGTTCATGCTCTTTGTGTTTTTATTCTTTGCTTGGCCCGTCCCGCGTTTGTGGCACGACGACGCAGCCAGTTCCACTCCATCGCGACGGAGGGCAGCAAGTACGTCACGGCAGATAAACACAGACGCATGAGTGGGGCTTAAACACGAAAACTCTAGCACGGATAATTTAGCACGTTTGAGAGACCCGAAGCTAATGAGATCACAGGGTGTGCGTCCTTCTGAGTCACAAACTTCTGTGGTACAAAGCGCTTTAACTGAGTCGCGGGTAGCTTCTCCTTCTTACTGTGAATCCCCTCAGTAGTTTCATCTCCTGACGGGCAACGTCATATGAGCCGCGATGCTGAGTAATTTTTCAGTGGACGATCAGGTTTCAGGTGCATCCAGAAATGGGCCCGCTTGCAGGGAAAAGAGGTGCTCAACCACGGAAGAATAGAGATGCTGAAGTTACGAGGTCATCAGCAGGGCATCTATCGTAACCTTCCAGGTCTGGAACCTATCTGGTACCAGGGTAGGCTGGTGGTTAATCCTCATTCGTCAGCGTAGCCTCCAGCGATCCATGTGTTCCTTCCTGGAGTGGTGCTTGTTACACATCAAACGAGTTTAACCACCATACCAGTTGCTTTGGGTGACTGGTTCCTCCCGCTTTTCTGCTAGGCGCACTCAGCACTCTCAGCTAAGACCTCGGCTTCTGGGCGCGCCCACAATTATTCACTGTTTATCTGATGGCCGAGGCAGCTAGCAGCAAAGTACCCATGCCTATAGAATAACTTTTATCGATGCTTTCATTCTCGGCCTCATTGATGCTCTATGATCTTTGGCCTGGGTTCCACACGTTGACACAGTGCTAAACGAAGGAGCGGGCTTCTCTCCGACTGTCCGCTTTCGTCGTCCCCACCTAGTACTTAGCCTCATCCTCTGCGTTGTCACTATTAGTCCAATGTCGGACACTTGGCTTCATCACGCGACATGCGCTGGTAGCGCTTCCTACAAAACATACCTCTGTTATGTCTTATGCGCTGGAAGAAAGTTAAAAGCCGCGGGCAGACTAGCTTGACATCCGATAATCGCAAGTGCTCTGATTAGCCTTCTCGCAATTTAGTTACCTGCTCAATTTTCAGACTCAAATCCTGACCGCAGTTTGTTGGTCGACTCAGGTGATTCAATAATCAACAATGGCAAACGCCATTGGTTTGCATAATTATATATTGTTTTGGATGCACCCACTTCCACTTTTCGAGGCAGTTTCTTGAGCACTCTGGCCAACCGTAGATCTCTGCTATAGTAATAATAGCGTTTATTCTCAACTAGTGGGTGGCATACCATCAATTATGATCACACGGTTACAATCAGAAACAATCATGATTGGGAGGATTAGAGGGTAAAAGCGATTGTGCGAAAAAAGGACAGTGTTATAACAGGTGGGCAGTGTCCTACGTAGGCTTGGTTACCCCTAAAGTGGCATTGGAAAATAGCAGGTTCGCTCGGGGTTGAAGGCGAATGGCAAAAACTGAACGAGGAGGGCAAAGAAGGAGCTCTCTAGTACTTCAAAGTTTGCGGAATCAAAACAACGAATCTGGTGCGGTTGCAGGATTACAATGATCTGGTCTGACTATTTGAACTAAAATCTGCAGCAACTGATGATGTCTTTTCCTTCCTTCCGCTAGGGTCACGAAAAGTGTAACTGGGGCTGTTGAAGAAGAGGAACCAGCAATATGGATAAATGGCGGTAGGAATCTCAGAGCCGCGGTGCGCACTGAGACTGTAAGGGCTCACTGGTGTCGCTGTTGGGGTGAAGTCGAATGCACATGTTCTCCGGGCGAGATTGTTGGTGCTTGTAGATTACTTCGACGTATTCAGTAGAGCCCACTTGAGTGACGCGCAAAATCACAAGCCAGAAATTGTGGATTATTGAGATTTACCAAAGGACGCGGTACTACGTATATAAAATACGTAATAAAGGGGTGCAAACAACAAATTATGGGCGGGTCCGTCTAAACTATTGCACGTAGTAGTGCAAGTCCAACGTAAGTCCGGAGAAGATGGCAAATCGATCTTAGTTTGCGACGCGCGCCTGGGTACAGCACGTGGTAACGCAAATAGGTCAAGAAGCCTGCTTAAAGAATGGCCGACTAAACTGGTTCGAGAAACCAAGGGTTGAAGTTCGTGAAGGGTTAAAAATGTAAATAATGTCCATGGGATAGACGTAGTAGACAGCAGCAGATAAGAGTTTGACTGAGGAAGAAAATACAGTGCTAATGCATCAAATGGAACGCGAGCTGCACAGAGAATGACTGACTTCATGAGGAGCATAAAGGGAAAATCAACAAAATGTTAAAACACTATCGGGAGGTCCAGCAGATTAGAATGAACGCATCTCGTAGGCAACCACGGCTGGGTGAAGAGTCTGTTCGCAGTTGGAGGTAAAAGAACGATTGAGCGAGAGGATGCGGTGAAGAGTAGGAGGTGAATAGTTGTGATATGCTATCAAATTGGGTGTGGCAGATCCATGCCATAAAGTCTTACAGAACAACGTGAATAAGTTTGTTCCGATCTGCAGCACTCTGACGTTCGTTTCAAGCAGTCTCAAGCTACTATCAACAGACATCGGTCTTCACCTCCATGCTGTTTTGACAGCGTTCCCTTTTCAATTCCGGTCTACCTCCCGAAAGGCCATTGAGACCGGATACTACTTTCATGCTCCTCAACCCAACAGACGCTATCGTCTGCAGACCCGCAACTGACACGACGAGCGCTGCATAATAGTCAATTCATTCGCCAAAGACAGTGTTTAGCCTTGCAAAGCGCTGCATATAGCCAATTCATTCGCCAAAGACAGTGTTTAGCCTTGCAAAGGCCGGTAAACTTTTGCGTCCCGCTTGTTGCTAAGTCTTTGTGGGAATCTGTGTCAGTGCACATACAAACGGTATCTCACCACTTATCAATGCAGTACGTGTACTGCCCATTTTGTGGTTTTCCGTGGCATCTAATTGCTGACTTCTTCCCACATGTGACCGCACCGTTTCTGCAGTAATTTACATGCGTAATGTGCATCCCTGAGCAAATGTTCATTTTCAGGGTCTCTTGCGCCGCATTTTCTAAATCAGCAGTCGGTGAGTGTATGTGCTACAGCATTTGAGTACATCGTTGAGAATCAACAGTGAGTCCGACGGAAACTCCACATACGTGCGACAATAGACTTTGTTACTATGTGGTTTTTTCGCAATTTTTAATGTGAAGATTCCACGATACATGCCTCGAAGTTTCCGGTATTTGTGAATGTAAACTAGGGTAATGAGCATATTCAAGGGCTACTCTAGCTCTCAGGATATCCATTCCTGACTTATTATCGTTATTATCAACCCCATCATCAACTTCTCTTACGAGCGTTAACATGGCTGTCACACAAATCAAGTTTTTGCTACCACCACCATGCGAAATTATAGCCAAATTTCAGCCACAACAAGCGTGGGAATATCATTGATGTCTCACCCCAATAAGAGCTGGCCAAGCTTTTCGGACTTGAACCGGAACCCGTGCCAAAACCAGACAGCGGGAATGCTATTTCCATTACCTTAACTCATTGTTTTCACTCGGTCACGAATACCCACAAATTCGCCCCATTCCACACGCATATCGCTTTTTCCCGTCGATATTTTCATTGTATACATTGAAATAACTTGACTGTGCCGATTGTAGCAGGTCCTATCGCTGCGTTATCTCGGACACACTTTATCTAAAAGTCCCATAATTTACGCATTCTAAGTACCCGCATTTGGAGCCTGTTTTACTTTTTTCGGACTGCACTTCCAACATGGCAATAAACGTTGTGTTGCCCATTAGTTAGAAGATTCTCAAGCATTTCTAATGTTGCAATCACCTGGGTTGCAAAACAGCACAGTCAAAGCTGCTTGGATCCCTGAAAAATATGAAGAAACACGTGTGCCATTTCAGACCATTGTTGTGTTGAATTGGGCATGATGAACAGCAGCTGTGGCATCTAGTTTGCTTACATAGACACGGTTAAACCACTGAAATGTTCTGCTACAAGACAGTGCACAAGGTGTGATGTATCTATTTATCACTGTAGTGCTCTATGGGCCAATATAACTAAACGTATTCCCCGAACGAACACATGGCTTATGCACTGACGCTGATCCAAAGGGTGAGCCAATGAACATTCCCCAGAAAACTTCCGAGGTTCGAATAAAACTTTTGCGTAAAAATTTTGCCTTTTGCTGCATGTAGACCCAGACCGAAAAGCAGACATGGCCTGCCCCAATTTCCTCTCAAGTTGTTTTACCTAATTGTTTCATAATTTTTGACGCGCATTCAGTTTTAAATTTTTAGTGCTATGATTTCAGAAGCATGCGAGCATTTCTAATGTTGCAATCACCTGGGTTGCAAAACAACACAGTCAAAGCTACTTGGATCCCTGAAAAATATGAAGAAACACGTGTGCAATTTCAGACCATTGTTGTGTTGAATTGGGCATGATGAACGGCAGATGTGGCACCTATTTTGCTTACATAGACACGGTTAAACCACTGAAATGTTCTGCTACAAGACAGTGCACAAGGTGTGATGTATCTATTTATCACTGTAGTGCTCTGTCGGCCAATATAACTTGACGTATTCCCCGAACGAACACAAAACTTTTCGCCCTCAAAGCTTCAAGTTGTTTCACTTTAGCTAATTATAATTTCACGCTTATGCGACTCTCAGGAAACGCAGCATTTTTTTGTAAAGGGACGTGCTAACAGGGATAGTCGAAAAGAAGTCGGACGCCCTCGGATTTGAACCACGAACACTCCGGGCGATGTGCTTAATCCATCGAGCCTCAAGCAGCTATTGGTGAACACAACTGTTAAGCGACCAAGCCGTTTGCTAAGCAATAGTGCGTTCGAACGTAGACCATGTCGCTCGGCCTGACCAATCATTTGCTTGAGTTTGGCTTGTGCATGAATCGACTACTGGTTTCACATACCGATTCGGATAAGATTGCTGAGAAATTGGCGACTCTCCGGTTTTCATCTCTCATTACATTTGAGGATGCTGATCCTCGAACGCGCACTCCAAATGTCTATGAAACCGTAGTTTGAACGAAGAGCTATTTTACACAAAATTTTAGGCGTTTAAGTTTATTTAGTTGAACGTTTGAAATCGTCCCATGCGGCAGCACTCCCATTGAAAGTTTTCAAAACGTACTGGGAGCTTACTGTGAGTTTGGAATACATGTCTCATTGGCTGCTTCTGGTTTTGCATGATGTTCCAATGAAGGTGGTGTGGAATTTTTCGGATAAGCTGTTTATTAACGTATTTTACCCGCAACGGATTTGGAAGTAATATCAACCTTGCATGCACAATAAGTATGCCTTCGACGTACGCGCAAACTCAAATTCGGTCAGCCACTCGCAATCTGTGTATGGAAACGTTTCTTGTTTTTGCGATTGCCGTCTCTGCACGAGATTCGTCACGACAATTTTTATTTCATTTTTTTCATGATGGGTGGCATGATGGTTGGCACATGCCACTTCGGACTCGTTAGTATGCTGCCCTCTCGATAGTGCTATTGGAAGAATTAGTGGGTTTATGGACGGAAAGGTACAAAAAGGTGGCTAGTGCTTTGAATTTCTGGCATAAATTCAACAGACTATAACGGTCATGAGGGCGCATTCAACGCTCCGTTAAGAAACATTAGGGATATTTTGAACAACGGGTAGGCCATCAGACTGACTATGGCAGTCGTGGTACCTTCATCTTGACACATTTGGGTTCATAGGCAGCCTCAGGCATCAACATCTTGGGTAAATCAGTTATAATATATTATAAGAGGGTTGTCCAGAATCTATGATACAAACAGGGAAAGCTCAGGACTGCCTCACAGGTGTTCATTTTGGTTCTCCCATTTTCATCGCAGGAGACGGGGCGAGGGTTAATCAGATGTGCCAGGGATGTATTTGAAGAGGAGGCATGCAATTGACATGAGAGTTGGCAAACGTTTGGCATTTCGCATCGTCAAGAATAAGAGTTTTTGAAGGGGCGGACGTAGTGCGGAAAGATTTGGAGGATGTTTATGGATGACACATTCCGTCAATTGCTAAAACAACGAAATACGCACTAGCGTCTGCGGCTTACACACACGCAAGTTGGTGTCAGTCAGGGGTGCCAATTGTCTTCATTTTTAATCAACTCCCTGACCATCGAGGTAATAAGACGAGTACGGAAAAGTCTTGAGGGCCCCGGTGACTACGACCTTTTCGGCTCGGAATATACAGACGTCGATTTTCGCCCTCGAGCACGAGTAGACGTATGTGTTTTCGGATGCACCGATCAAAGTTATTCCGTCCTTCGGTATTCACTTTGCACTCACAGTGTGCCATGCGGCTACTGAGCACGCAAATTGCAATCCAGGGCTAGACACTCGAAGTTGTGGAGCGCTTCACGTATCTTGGAAATCGTAGTGGTTCTGAATGTAGTGTAACAAATCAGGTCACTGCACAAACACGCAAGGCCTGGGGCGCGTCTGCTTAAAGGGAATGGCGATCCTCCACGTCCGAGAACACACGATTAGCAATCCGTTTG
>NW_008752035.1:430169-431075 GCF_000715545.1 Opisthorchis viverrini | reverse complement strand
CTACAGATTAAAGCTGATAGCAGTGCTTCGGGAACTGATGACCATTTCTCAAGCACACACTTTCCCTCCTGGTATTATCCGACTCATGTAATAAACACCCGATTAACCAGTTATCTTAGAAGTCCATTCCCGCCAGCCCTGCGCGCTCATCGGCTTTACTGGATATTTTGTAATATAACATCGTATGTTAGCAACCTCAGCCCCTGGTCGCTAGCCTACCAAGTACAAATATATCTATTTTCTACTCCATGTAATCACTTGTTATCACCTTAGTTGCAGCAGATGTCATGTTTTTCTTTCTGTGCATATTAATGCATGTTATCTCATTTTACATCCGCCCAAACTCACTATGTTTTGCGAATCTCCTTCCATCCCCTCACCTTCCCAAGCTATGAACTTCAGAAGTGCTCGTTTTGGACGACCTGGCCAGCAGATGTCCACTCCACCCGACTTATGATATACAAATCTGGGATCACCAGGCGGACCGAGAAAACCCACAATCCCATATCGGTTTAGTTCCAGCTTGTTTCCTCGACCAGGCTGAAATGAATACCGCTGCTCAATGAACTACCGCCCCAGCCGAATCATCTCAAATGTGACGTCCGTCACGTGGCTGTCCAAAAACTGAAGCATGTCAGGCCAATGATGACACGGCACTGCCATACTCAGTTTGATAGCATACCCGCAACTGTTCCATTCCTCCTCCCAACCGAGCCCTCTTTCCTACTGGTTTTATTGACCCCAACTGCCACCATGACATTCATTCCAACCTGTTGGTCTACTCGTTCAAATTCAATCACCGCGGTGTCCCCATTCAACCTAACCCCTTCACCTGACCTCCAAGCAACAGAGCAACCAGTGAGTCTGCTTGTTCTCAGATTCCACCATCTTTTGAGACTAAACTTG
>NW_008752035.1:428257-430030 GCF_000715545.1 Opisthorchis viverrini | reverse complement strand
CTGTGACCGAAAATACACGGGTGGTATAGGATGCATACGTGCTTCCAGATAGCTTTTCTAATATAAAAGCGGCACAAAATGACATCGAACACTACTCTCGCGTCCTCGCTCCCTAGCTTGTCCATCACAACCGTCTTCACAAGATACTAATCACCTATCCTTTCCCTAAGACAACCAATCAGCTTATGCATTGGAGGAAACTGTTTGCTTTCCACGAAAGCATTCATAGCCGGACGTCCGGTGCCCATGCCATCCTTGGTCAGGAAGGTGTACATCCTGTATCTAAAGTACGGATATACGTTGCTTCAAAAAGATTCGCGCAGTCACCACTACCCGCGAATCCCTCAGTCATGCCCCATCCTGACTGTAAACGCATGATCATGCCGGATGGCATGCCACCTACAAGTTGGGAATATACATTATCATTATTATTATAAATATTCAAAAAGAGCTTTCCTGCGTGTATCCACCTCAAAACATCAGTATGTTAGTCAAACTTACTTGCTCCGCGCTGATAGGCCGTAAGTTATTACGCTATATTAAGCTTGTACTAAGCCGAAGGTCTTCATCTATAGCGTTTTCGTTATCCGGTTACCTTGCAAAACGAGCAATTGTTAGACGGATTGAAATCACTTACGCCCACCCAAGGTTTTTACTGCGCCAAAAGTTTTACCCCACATACCTTTAAACAAACCCATGATTAACCTCATTTTGCAACTTTTACTCATGTCGTTGAGAGCTCACTGGATATCTGTTGATCACTTGTCGTCCATTTGCACGATTAGGTGGGACGTTACAGCTCTACCGGTACCACTGTTGAGTGAGTGTCTCCGGTAAGTGTTATTTGTACAGTTTCCGTTTACCTATCGCAAATGATTGGATAGAAATCACGACGTTGTCGAAATTCATACACTTGTCATGCTGAAGTGCAGCATAACTGCGAGATACATATAGCAAGGGATAGTTAAGCGGGTGAAGACGAAGAAATCGTTGTTTAATGTACTGTAAGGGTCTGCCGCTATTTCGCAATGATGATTCTGAGCCTGGGTCTACGCAAGGCTTCAGAAGATGGTAGGGCATAATTGGTTGAATTATCGCCCTTAAACTCGGCATAAAATCTCTCCTTGCATTCCAGTGACCTTTATGCCTGGATCCATGGTGGATGCAGCCTTCAAAGACGACGGAGAGTGCTCATTATTTTGGGCACGAAGACGAATAGCGAGAAGAGTTATAGACATTTTCATCTCACTGGAACATCACATTGATGAAATTCGCTCGGTAGGGAACCGTGTTTGTCATAGCCAAGGTTTCTGAGTTAAAATCAATCTGTTCCTTCAACTGACGTGAGTTGGTTTGTTTTCTTGATTGTGTCATCAGCGGCTCAAGCCTGGTAGCTCATTAAAAGCAAGCGGGGCAAAACCGAGGGGATAGTAACCGCAAAAAATCCGTGCCGTTTCTAGTACGACAGATAATGGCGAGAGACGGTCGCTTCCTTTAAAACTCTGTCGATGATTGATGCCCAAACTTAATACCATCCAAAAAAGGGGAACAAAATGTGAAAGTATTCTGATAGCTTCGGTAAGACGTGTCATAACGCCATGGTTATTAGTCTCGCCGCCTGAAGCTCCCATCGATGGATGCCTCACCTCACTGGGCTGATGATTTGTTTCATCTACTTACCATCCTTGCGTGCAGTGGAGGGTGCTGTCGGGGTTTTCTTTACCAGTGTTTATACTAGTATGTAATGGAACAACCCTGTGGACAAAAAGAGTG
>NW_008752035.1:417068-424173 GCF_000715545.1 Opisthorchis viverrini | reverse complement strand
ATGTTAGTCAAACTTACTTGCTCCGCGCTGATAGGCCGTAAGTTAATACGCTATATTAAGCTTGTACTAAGCCGAAGGTCTTCATCTATAGCGTTTTCGTTATCCGGTTACCTTGCAGAATGAGCAATTGGTAGACGGATTGAAATCACTTACGCCCACCCAAGGTTTTTACTGCGCCAAAAGTTTTACCCCACATACCTTTAAAAAAACCCATGATTACCCTCATTTTGCAACTTTTACTCATGTCGTTGTGAGCTCACTGGATATCTGTTGATCACTTGTCGTCCATTTGCACGATTAGGTGGGACGTTACAGCTCTACCGGTACCACTGTTGAGTGAGTGTCTCCGGTAAGTGTTATTTGTACAGTTTCCGTTTACCTATTGCAAACGACTGGATAGAAATCACGACGTTCTCGAAATTTATACACTTGTCATGGTGAAGTGCAGCATAACTGCGAGATACATATAGCAAGGGATAGTTAAGCGGGTGAAGACGAAGAAATCGTTGTTTAATGTACTGTAAGGGTCTGCCGCTATTTCGCAATGATGATTCTGAGCCTGGGTCTACTCAAGGCTTCAGAAGATGGTAGGGCATAATTGGTTGAATTATCGCCCTTAAACTCGGCATAAAATCTCTCCTTGCATTCCAGTGACCTTTATGCCTGGATCCATGGTGGATGCAGCCTTCAAAGACGACGGAGAGTGCTCATTGTTTTGGGCACGAAGACGAATAGCGAGAAGAGTTATAGACATTTTCATCTCACTGGAACCTCACACTGATGAAATTCGTTCGGTAGGGAACCATGTTTGTCATAGCCAAGGTTTCTGAATTAAAATCAATCTGTTCCTTCAACTGACGTGAGTTGGTTTGTTTTCTTGATTGTGTCATCAGCGGCTCAAGCCTGGTAGCTCATTAAAAGCAAGCGGGGCAAAACCGAGGGGATAGTAACCGCAAAAAATCCGTGCCGTTTCTAGTACGACAGATAATGGCGAGAGACGGTCGCTTCCTTTAAAACTCTGTCGATGATTGATGCCCAAACTTAATACCATCCAAAACGGGGAACAAAATGTGGAAGTATTCTGATAGCTTCGGTAAGACGTGTCATAACGCCATGGTTATTAGTCTCGCCGCCTGAAGCTCCCATCGATGGATGCCTCACCTCACTGGGCTGATAATTTGTTTCATCTACTTACTATCCTTGCGTGCAGTGGAGGGTGCTGTCGGGGTTTTCATAGCCAGTGTTTATACTAGTATGTAATGGAACAACCCTGTGGACAAAAAGAGTGCATAATCAGTTTATGGATTTTGGCCGCATTCACCCTGTGCACAAAATTGGGATCCAGTATGTGTACGTCGGGGGAGAAGTTTCCACCCATGGGCAACTGGTTCCACTGTTAAGGGGCCATCTCTGCAAATAAACTTGGAAATTGTTCTGATTCATGTATCAATCGTGCTCAAGGATCTGTCACGGCCCACATGAGTGCATGCACTGGCTTCGTTAATCACGAAAGGAAACGTCGTGGGGTCACAAAAGTCTGATTTTACCGAAGACTAACGGAATGCGACTGTTAGTCCTCAGGTCAACTGTCACTGGCGCTCCGAGATCCCGGACTTCATAGAATGGGACACACGACAACAGTGCCTTTGGCGCTTACTAGAAGCACATCCAAACTATTTTCACCGAAACTATAAGGGTTTCGAAGCTTTAGGTGAGAGTAATTTCAAGGTCACGGATTATCACCGATTTGCACTTTGCTACTGTAACGCAGTTGAAATCCGACTGTACCTGATTGTATGCCTATCATATAACATTATGTGTGCCTCTCCCTCCCTCTCTTCCCCTATTACAGGTACCACGGACGAGGCACCACGGGCCCTGGACAGGGAAGAGTATCCCGCTTGTACACCCCCCTAACTGACCTTGACCCAACCTTGTACACCCCTCTCCTACCGGTTTCGGTTCGGGTTAATACACGTGCGTTGTTGCTACACTCCGGTCTTCTTCCCTGTACCACCCGACCTGTGCGCATGTGTGCTGTGTATACTGTGTGGATTCATTAATACCAGTCCGTATATCTGCACATTTCAGAACTGACGTGTGCCGTCCTCTCGAACGTCGAATACCGCTGACTTCCTGACATCCCACGCTACACTACCTGTTTACGCTTAAACACATTTTGGCATTCTTCGGTGTTCAGTAAGAATAAAGTAAAGTATGAATGATATCTAATGTATATTCTACCATGAAAGATTGCTCATTGAAGTTTGTTTGCTTCACATTCATCAGGTTATCAAATGAAACGATTTTGTTCGGCGAACGTGGACACAATACATTTTCCAGTAGAGCTCAACTCCTAATAAGTACAAAATGGTTGGACAACAGCAAGAACTGTGCATTGACGATGCGAGGGCCAACTCCTCGGATGACTCCTTTTTCCTAGATGTGCGTAACTAACATGTAGATAATACAGCGTCACGATATGACTGCAGGTAAATTGCCAACATTATTGTATCATTCCAGTTATGAATACGATGCCCTACAGGTGATGACTGCCATAAAGCGGTCACCATGATAACAACAGCCGTTGTCACTCAGTTTGAATAATTATTGTAAATGCTAGGCCGGCGTCTATGTGCGACGCTGATAATGAGACCTCACCTGTACACAGTAACATAATCCGGTCGCCAACGACGGTCTTTCACACCCATAACTATACGCGCCGCTGCTCATCTTTGCTACCTATAGCTAATACTAGGCAATTATCCATGTGGGACAGTAAAAATGGGGCCTCAACTATGCGTGAGAGCTTAATCTGACGGCCTGTTATACCCACTGCGGTACCCAATGTCGCCTTACTTGGCTACTTATCGTACCCACTGGGTCCGTGTCCATGTGCGTTGATTAACAGGTAACCCAATCTAACCTAATATGTCATACTCGTAATCGTACGCGTTGTTGTTTACTTTTGCGACTTATGATAAACACCGGGCCAGTATTTATGGGAACCGACGAATATGGGACATAAGCTATGCACACATACCTAATCTAACAGCGAATGACGAACCTCATACTCATAACCGTACGCGATATCGCCTATCTTGATTACGTTTCGAAGCAGATAGGACAGTGCTTATATGCAACACTGATTATTAGGCCTCAACCATGCACGGTGTCCTAATCTGACGGCCAACGAGGGCCTGCCATAATCAAAGCTGTGCTCGAGGTCACGTAGCCAGGCTAGATATGGCAACTACCGGGCCCGTACACATGCTCGTAGCTGGCTATGAGGTCACGTAGCCAGGCTAGATATGGTAACTATCGGGCCCGTACACATGCTCATAGCTGGCTATGATGCCACAACTACACACGATATACCAATCCAACTACCAACGGCGGTCCTTCATATCCATACGTGGTCCACCTGCCAATGCCACGCCTGGAAGCACACAGCCACCACTAACAAATTATTTTCCTTTCTTGACTGCATCGGTACAAACATAATGTGAAATCAATCCAGCTCCCAGTTTTTTTACTCCACAGGGTTTCTGAAATAAATGTATAATGTATACATAGTTTACTATAGGGTACAATCAATTAAGACTCGTACCCATCTTCCGCGATACCACTGAAAACACATAAGTAAACAAAGTTGTACTGGCTAACTCACCGCACGCCTAACATATTCCTTTGTACACAATTTCCAGTTGGTGTCCTCGCTGAACCTTGAGGCTCACTGTTATAAAGGTAAACTCTTTACTTGCTCAATTAGGCCAGTTGGTGACAACGAGGGAGATGCACGTACATCGATGATTCGATAGTGGGATTATGCAACCATATAAATTATTGGGCGCGGCGAAGTTAAAGCTATAGAGGGATGTAAAATTTTCGGTCGTAAGACCAAGTGGTGTAGACTCGAGCCCTTGGATCCAAGGGCCACACGTGTTCTCAAACGTGCATCCATCAATGTATCCGTAGTAAAGATCCAGTGAGAAGTTGGGTGCTTAGCGTAAAATCCGCCCATTAAGGGCACTAAATCCATATTCGTTCGATTTCTGCTCCCTGATACCGATACAATATAACTTGATAAAATCAACAGCTCGGTCCTCCTTATCGAAACTCGTAACCACCACATATTCAACCACAGTAGCAATCTGGCCATCATCGCTACCTGTCATAATACGGATTCGCAAACACAGCCATACGAGTTACGGTTTTGAGACAACTAATGTCAAATACCCTGGTTCCGCTTCTAAAACAGGCCAAGTCTCACAGCCATACAACAGAATAACCCGTTCTTCAACTTGATACATATGTTACTTGATATTCATGGATAGATCCTCTTAGGGGGCAAGATAGCTCTAGCGGTTAGGGCGCGAATCTACTGACCGGAAGGTTCGAACACAATCTCCGCCTCTCTACTTTCCCTGTCTTGGTTAAGCAACCTGGCAGTACTTCAGCCCTAGTGCTCCCCTTGGGTTGTATGGCAGCTACATACAGAACGGATGTCACAGCTCAGCGATTTATTTATTTATTTATACCGCTTTGACATCACGGGTGTTTCTAATTAGCAAACGCCAATCGAGTAGTGCAGGTTCGTGCATTGACCTAGTCTACACTTCAGACTAATGCAACTTTGAATGCAGATAATGCGCTGTACCACAATTCCTCTCCAGCCGGATCAGAAGAGTACCACGATCTTATATAAGCTTTGTTCCGCCTCTGTGGCTTCTCCCCCCTAACCAACCAGAAATATCCCGCTCCTCACAGAATTGCGTATCCCAGCTCAATCACATCAAAAATACGTCCGTTAAGGGGCTGTTCAGAAACCGAATTATTTCAGTGAAATGACGGCATGGCACTGCTACACCCAGTTCGATAGCACACCACAACTCTCCCCTTCTTCTCTTGACTGTACTCTATCGTCTACTTGTTCCATTACCTGCAACTACGAACAAACTCACGCTTCATTCTGACCGTAACCTTACGATCGTGCCTGACGGTACGCCAACCACCATTTGGGAAGAAACACCATTATGGTAACGTGACACCCAGGCCACGTCATGCAAAAATATCTGTGCGTATTTTCTCTTCTTAGATAGGAACGATGTTTGCATGCTCCAGATCGATGCGATTTTTGCCAAAAGATATTTAAAAACCTGATTCAGAAGACTTTTCAACGTTCATCTCATTGTCTCGTCAATCACGAAATTAAGTAGGAACAGAGAAATGACACCATCGACGGACACCGCTTGTGTACGAAAGATTTTGGAGCTCCCTAAATCTTGCCGTGATATGTCTGCCCCTTCCACACCTGCTGTTCACGACAATGCAAACTACTGCTCGATTGACAACTCCACCAGAGCTGCATGCCCTCTCTTAAAAGATACCGCTTCCAGAGCAGCCTCATTATGAATTGAAAAATTCATAGATAGAAGATCTAAAACTGCTCACAGAGATTCAGAAAATACATGCCATATGACGCCACAGGAACAACTGTGATGTCAAATACCCTGGTTCCGCTTCTAAAACAGGCCAAGTCTCACAGCCATACAACAGAATAACCCGTTCTTCAACTTGATACATATGTTACTTGATATTCATGGATAGATCCTCTTAGGGGGCAAGATAGCTCTAGCGGTTAGGGCGCGAATCTACTGACCGGAAGGTTCGAACACAATCTCCGCCTCTCTACTTTCCCTGTCTTGGTTGAGCAACCTGGCAGTACTTCAGCCCTAGTGCTCCCCTTGGGTTGTATGGCAGCTACATACAGAACGGATGTCACAGCTCAGCGATTTATTTATTTATTTATACTGCTTTGACACCACGGGTGTTTCTAATTAGCAAACGCCAATCGAGCAGTGCAGGTTCGTGCATTGACCTAGTCTACACTCCAGACTAATGCAACTTTGAATGCAGATAAAGCGCTGTACCACAATTCCTCTCCAGCCGGATCAGAAGAGTACCACGATCTTATATAAGCTTTGTTCCGCCTCTGTGGCTTCTCCCCCCTAACCAACCAGAAATATCCCGCTCCTCACAGAATTGCGTATCCCAGCTCAATCACATCAAAAATACGTCCGTTAAGGGGCTGTTCAGAAACCGAATTATTTCAGTGAAATGACGGCATGGCACTGCTACACCCATTTCGATAGCACACCACAACTCTCCCCTTCTTCTCTTGACTGTACTCTATCGTCTACTTGTTCCATTACCTGCAACTACGAACAAACTCACGCTTCATTCTGACCGTAACCTTACGATCGTGCCTGACGGTACGCCAACCACCATTTGGGAAGAAACACCATTATGGTAACGTGACACCCAGGCCACGTCATGCAAAAATATCTGTGCCTATTTTCTCTTCTTAGATAGGAACGATGTCTGCATGCTCCAGATCGATGCGATTTTTGCCAAAAGATATTTAAAAACCGGATTCAGAAGACTTTTCAACGTTCATCTCATTGTCCCGTCAATCACGAAATTAAGTAGAAGCAGAGAAATGACACCATCGACGGACACCGCTTGTGTACGAAAGATTTTGGAGCTCCCTAAATCTTGCCGTGATATGTCTGCCCCTTCCACACCTGCTGTTCACGACAATGCAAACTACTGCTCGATTGACAACTCCACCAGAGCTGCATGCCCTCTCTTAAAAGATACCGCTTCCAGAGCAATCTCATTATGAATTGAAAAATTCATAGATGGAAGATCTAAAACTGCCCACCGAGATTCAGAAAATACACGCCATATGACACCACAGGAACAACTGGTTTCGCAAAGCTCAACGCATTTCTCTAGGGTGTAACAGCTTCAGGCTGATGTCAACTCATCGAACAAACACGCAACACCTCCAGACATACCTGATCTTATTTCACTAAAAGCTCCAAGCTACATTAGTTCCGCACAATCTAGTCAGTGCACGTTCCTCATACTCGCATTTGGCCTTACCAGTTCGCATCGAACGCGTGTTTATTCTCTGCGCCTAAATGTCGATTGCTTTGAAATCAGGCAGGGTCACATCGTTGAGGCAGTTTGGAATTGTGACAAATTATGACTGTTATTTCGGACGGCATTCTAGCTTACAGCAAAATGCCTACCTACT
>NW_008752035.1:387269-416991 GCF_000715545.1 Opisthorchis viverrini | reverse complement strand
CATCCACCTTTATTCTTTTCTTTACAATAAGGCTTTCAAATAAGTCATAGCTGTACGGCAGTGAAGCATTGGTGTTGAGCACTGATGTCATGATGTCGTTGATGTTGATGATGATGATGATGACTGTTATTTCGGACGGCATTCTAGCTTACAGCAAAATGCCTACTAGCAGGCCTTTTGGATACTTCCCTACTTTGAGTCACCCATGTAGACACGGCTGTCTTATGGCCTCGTTTGAATGGCAGCAATAAAACACCGTGAACCCTCGATGAATCCAAGAATATCCTAACCACAAAGGCAGCCCTGAAAGGCTCATCCGGCAAGTTCATGTACTGGGTTGTCCGCTAGCCCAAGTACGGCGTCGCGATGACGGTACCGCGACTACCAAACCTACTCTAAAGGCTTGCTCGTAGTTCACCACATCTCTTATATTTCCCAGACGAGCATGTCACGTGCTTTCAAAAGACCGTCTCGGTCGATTTATTTGTGCAAAGACTTGAAAGCAGTGGCCACCTAACTGTGCCATCTGCTTGTTCTGCCCACAAACCCAATAGTTCGCCCAACGTCACTACTGATGGCTCGGTATACCAGTGAAGATCAAATTTGCGCTGGGTATAACGTGTGCTGACCATCATAAAAAGCCTCACTAGCTGTAACGAATTCCCTGGCTTCGGCTGGACGCTAGCCGCAACGATAGAAGAATTTTTCAAACCCAGGTCGCAAATGGCCGTTCCACTTTTAGGTTGCGCGACCGTAAAGCGCTTGACTATTGTCCAGGCCGTTTTGAGGTTATTTCCAAATCTCATCCGTAAGAAAACACATAAAGAAAACAAACTTTTCGCAAAATTTCCAACCGTTTCTACAGAGACAATGCGTGAAGCCCCAGCAGCTATTAAAATAAAATTCCGCACTCGCATTGGACTCCGAGTTCGTTTAAACCACTTGTAACAAAACCGTGACCGCGTGGAGATTTTAAGAGTTCGAATTTACACCATCAGTTAATAAGAACGAAAACTTGAGAAAAAGTTTGGGCGTGCGTCCAAGACTCGGCCAGTACATTGAGGTGCATTGCGGTTTCACCTTGACCAACCTGAGGAAAATGACAATTGGTCTAATCAACCAGCTTTGCAATCTAACGTTAGCCTTTTGCCTTCGTTTCTCTTTTACCTTAGAATTGACTTTATTATATTCTCCGAGAATGTCTGAAACGGTTATCTGCTGTCTCAGGAGGCCTATCTTCCCACGCAGTAAACAAAAATAGTCCACAATAGTCCGAGGTGATGCATCGAAACTTGATCCTATTTCTCTTACAGCATCAAATTCACAATTCAGTTGGCTGCTTTGTTGTTACCTTGGCNAATTCACATTTCAGTTGGCTGCTTTGTTGTTACCTTGGCTCACTATCCTGTGGCTCGCAACAACATGGTGACACAAGACCTACTATTGAGACAATTTTGGTGGCACAGGGCTTGCATCAGGGCCCTCGTGGGCACCTAGCAGACTTTAGCATTTTACCATGGCCTTTCTCACTGCCATGTCCAGTCCTGCCACATATCTGCCTCCTGGGTGTGCCTAGCTCCCTTCGTGTGTTAAAAAGAAACCACTACTCCTTCAGGTGCATATTGTAATATACTTGTGCGCCTCGTAGGTTTCTGTGACGCCCATTAGCCGCACAATACTCTCACCTGCAAAACCTTTATAAGTGGAGTAAAGCTTTCTGCGTCAAAATGTTGCATTTTGTTGCACATGTTCTCAAACCAAAATCTATTTTAATCTACGTTCATATTTTTGCAGCTCACCAATTTTATCGACCACTGAAGTAATCATACCTCTGTCATCGAGGAGTCCCCGGGCTGCTTAAACGGGGCCCAGAAGTTTGGACTGGTACTCAACCGCCCGACCTCCTTAGTCCATCAGGGACACGTCAGAGCTTTCAAAAATCCAATTCCATTTTGCGAATACTGAGCGCCGTACTCAGCCGTCAGAAAGGTCGCAATTTCCTGCGCCACTACTGGTTTTGAGCACTTGACGCATATATTTACGAAGGATAGTGGCCGCCATCATTTTAGTGACATCTAAAAATACTTTCGTTGCACATGTTTATTGTTTCTTAAAAATGTTTTCCAACATATACTTGGGAATTCAGATGGGCACACGTATAATCTGCGGCGCCTGGATGGTTAACCTAGATAGGTAAAATAGGAGCCCTTGCCACCAGAAAGTGCCAGGAATATCAGTAGTGGCTTTTTGTCGCTGAAGGTTAAAATTGCCTTTCTTTCATCTCATATCTAGACTATATGTGGATACGCATCTATTTGACCACCAAAAATAGAATGTGGCATAGGAATTCCCCGATGACGCACTACCAAACCAACATCGAAGATCTCACATCTTCAAGTCACAAAACTGAGCTCATTTGTTAATTTACATTCACATAACAAGTTCATGCTTGATGACAATATAAATGCTTCAATACCGCAAAGAACCGACTGCCAGAACTGGATGTTGCCCCCGTGGGATGACTGACGTGGAGTTATTGAGGCTTGGTTGTGGATAGATCAAGTATGGATCATACCAATCATCGAGTTCAGAGAAAGTGAATTTTCGTCCAGAGTGAGCATGAGTGTCTTACTAGTGAGACAGCTGTGAGACCATTAGCATAAATAAACGAAGAGTACCACGGATTCAGAGTGAAAAATCAAAGTCACTATATATTTCCTCGAGAAAAAATGCGCTGGATGTGCTCAACTCAAAATTCGGTTGCGCCCCATCATGTAGGTATATTGTCCAAGGATTTGCCAACCTCACATTCTGCCTAAACACAGGCTATTTCCCTATCCTATTGATGCCTTTAGGAAATCATGATATACTTATAGATATAGGTAGAATTACTCCGGAAATTCGTCCAGTAATTGGTAGCTTTCGGTTACTTGGGTACCTGTGGAAGATCCCTCCTAAATCTATGTTGGTTGTCGCCTAGGACTTCAGCTAACGTCACATCCGGTGACCAACAACGAGGCTCTCCATTACTGTTTCAGCCACCGCTCTTGGACCGGGGCAAAATGTGGCAACACTTCCAGTCTTACTGGTATCTTTCGGAAATGCAAGCAAGTTGATATACAGATTTGGTAAGCGTTTGGTTGACCTGGCCGCTTGCTGGGAAAACTGGTGTCTGAATCCCATCTGCAGTTTAGGCCCAACATTGTTTTCGACAAAGTTTGTCGGATAAAGACCGGTGGTCGGAGTCAGTGATTGGAGTGGAGGCACACTCAACTAATGAGCAGCTACCATTGCGGCAGTGTTTGTTATGCTGGTTACACTTGTTCTTCGAGTTTCTCTTTCTTCTTTTCTCTTCTTTTTTTCTTTTCTTTTTCTTTCTCTTTCTTCTTTCTTCGAGGTTCTTCGAGTACTCAGTGTTTAGCTTACCGATCAGCGATATTCGAGACTAGAAATCTAGAAGTTGGCTGTTTCTCATCACCGCATTGACCTCGTGTGGCGATTCTGGAATACTCCCTACGAACTTCATCCGTGGATACGAGCTTCCTGGCCTAACGAAAGGGGCGAACATAATTGCTACATGAGCTACTGTTTTTCCTACTTTCGGCCAAATTAAAAAAAACACCAAGACTTCAGGTATACTAGGGAATGATCGTCCATATTCCAGGAAATTTTCCTTTTGGAGTCGACGTACTTTGGATGATGTACTGTGCAGTAATGAGGCTGTCTTGTGAAACATGGGGGAGTTGCGTGAAAATGGTCCTTGATTTCATTTGGGTCTGTTGTTCGGCGCAACCCACGACCCATAACTCACCAAAATGCTTCCGAATCGAGCTTAGTCTCTGGGCCGCTGTTCTTCAGGGTCTAGCAGTTCAAGAGGCCATTGAGGTCTCAGTCACCAACGGCAACAAAATCCAGTTCACATCCTATTACCTAATGAATTCTTCCGACAACGAGAAGTCACGGTCTGTCTGAGTTCTATAGGCTTCTAATTGGTTTAATATGTGTTGCCTAGGTTCGAATGCGTTTTGGCGTTGGTTGGTAGGGGTTTTCCGAACAGCATATGTCCAAGGTTTGACAAGCAGCATTGAGTTGCTTGAGGGCTTAGAGTTGAAGTATACCAGTCTGTCAGCTTTTTGTTGAGCAACGTCAGAAGTAATGGCAAATAATCTCCTTGCAGCTGGGTGAAGTTAGGTGAGGTATGGCAAAAAAAGTTCCGTGTTTTTGCTGTGGAACTTGAGACACAGTGGAGCTTAGGCAGAAGCGTGTTCGCGAAAAACTAGCATGTGACAGGCAAGTTAGCCTATCAATGCATATGACTGGGTTTCCGCTTGTCCTACCAACTTGTGTTTCACTGCGTCAGTGGATGTAGCAGGATTTCGTTTGTTTTGTGTTGGGACTTTTTTAAAACCTTCCTGGTGGGTGACATCATGGGTCCTGGGGGAGGTCGATACAAAGCTGGAGATGAAATCTGGCCGAAATCTGTTCAACCTAACGTGGATGCACTCAGCAGCCACATGTTTGATAAACAGTACACTACCCACTGAGCTGCCGGTTGCTGTCGCTGTCGGTCGAAGTAAAAGTTTCACCTGGGAAGGCGTGGCCTGGTTGAGTACAGAGTTCATTATATTTGTTTTCATCACATGTGGAAATATTACGTAGACACACCACTTCAGAATTTCCAGCCAGATAATTTTTAACTTCCGTTAAATGAAGTGAAATGTACTGCCTCGTAGCCGGGTAAACGCTTCGTTGGGATACGCGTACAGGTGAGTAGTACGTGGCGTGGAATTCTGATCGACAGCTGAACGGGCAACTTGGTAACTCCGAAAGAAAGCGAGGCACTGAGGTCATAAAGTTTATGCTTTCCGGTAGCTGCCTTTTGCCCACAGTAAGACGTGTAGTATTTACAGTTTCAGTCGTTCAACTAAATCCAGGTCCTCCTTGGGCCTCCCGTCGCCCTACATAGCTCTACCTGGCACCTGCGAGTTAGTAAATTTTGCTGACTAGTTTGTTCGATTGAGGCGACTGTGCTTGGCAGCTATGTGCCGCTGTTGTTGAACGTGGATAGCCAACTTCAAATCTTCTGTCACCTTCGGGGTACAGTCTGCTTTATTGTTGACGGTATGTACTTAAAGGTGAAGTGATACCCGGGATATTTACCCCGTGCAGCCACGTTTTATCTGCCTTTGAACTGTCCTTGAATACTTATTCGAATGGACGTCATATGACGCTGATTTAATTTCCTCCATTGTAGTCCTGCTAACGATCCAATTTCCACCAAACACTTGGTTGCTCGGATTGGTTGTATTTTCTAAACAGTATTATTTTCCACAAGCCTTCGTTGCGTCAGTCGAAATGAATTCGCACTACCGCCCGAAGTAGGCATCTATGTCACAGCGTACATCTGCCAGGTGTAGAATGGACTGGAGCGATCTCCAGAGGCGTACTGTAGACGGTTATGTCTCCATAATTAGATTCCAAAGTTAAACTGACTTTACAGAGTAACAGTATATTTTCATTTGAGTAAAAAAACAGGCCTGATACAGTCTGCAATTCGTCCAAATTTGCTCCGAAATTGCAGTTAGCCTTCAGCGTGGAACGGTAGTGTTTCGATTAACGCTACTGCATTTAGCGACTGGAGCAGTGTCACCTCAACCATTTTCGTCTGCGCGAGTAGACAATTTCATACTGGTTCGGTAGCATGGCGAGTGCTCTCAGAGCCCTCTGTATTCAAGTACGAAAGGTGTATTTAAAACTAAATCAAAGCCTAGAATTGTATGCCGCGGAGTTGTTTTGTTTCGCTGAGAAAAACCACATTCTGGAGTCCTGGTCAATACAGAACACTGAGGGCACATAGGTCAGATGTTCATCAAGATACCAGAATAGTTGTAGGCAAATGGCCACCGATATGAATAAGTGCCCATGAGAGGTCTCACATGAACAGACATTTCATCGCTCGGGTTGATTTTGCGCTACCTGTGAGACCATTAGCATAAATAAACGAAGAGTACCACGGATTCAGAGTGAAAAATCAAAGTCACTATATATTTCCTCGAGAAAAAATGCGCTGGATGTGCTCAAAATTCTTTGAGGTTGCGCCCCATCATGTAGGTATATTGTCCAAGGATTTGCCAACCTCACATTCTGCCTAAACACAGGCTATTTCCCTATTTATCAGATGCCTTTAGGAAATCATGATATACTTATAGATATAGGTAGAATTACTCCGGAAATTCGTCCAGTAATTGGTAGCTTTCGGTTACTTGGGTACCTGTGGAAGATCCCTCCTAAATCTATGTTGGTTGTCGCCTAGGACTTGAGCTAACGTCACATCCGGTGACCAACAACGAGGCTCTCCATTACTGTTTCAGCCACCGCTCTTGGACCGGGGCAAAATGTGGCAACACTTCCAGTCTTACTGGTATCTTTCGGAAATGCAAGCAAGTTGATATACAGATTTGGTAAGCGTTTGGTTGACCTGGCCGCTTGCTGGGAAAACTGGTGTCTGAATCCCATCTGCAGTTTAGGCCCAACATTGTTTTCGACAAAGTTTGTCGGATAAAGACCGGTGGTCGGAGTCAGTGATTGGAGTGGAGGCACACTCAACTAATGAGCAGCTACCATTGCGGCAGTGTTTGTTATGCTGGTTACACTTGTTCTTCGAGTTTCTCTTTCTTCTTTTCTCTTCTTTTTTCTTTTCTTTTTCTTTCTCTTTCTTCTTTCTTCGAGGTTCTTCGAGTACTCAGTGTTTAGCTTACCGATCAGCGATATTCGAGACTAGAAATCTAGAAGTTGGCTGTTTCTCATCACCGCATTGACCTCGTGTGGCGATTCTGGAATACTCCCTACGAACTTCATCCGTGGATACGAGCTTCCTGGCCTAACGAAAGGGGCGAACATAATTGCTACATGAGCTACTGTTTTTCCTACTTTCGGCCAAATTAAAAAAAACACCAAGACTTCAGGTATACTAGGGAATGATCGTCCATATTCCAGGAAATTTTCCTTTTGGAGTCGACGTACTTTGGATGATGTACTGTGCAGTAATGAGGCTGTCTTGTGAAACATGGGGGAGTTGCGTGAAAATGGTCCTTGATTTCATTTGGGTCTGTTGTTCGGCGCAACCCACGACCCATAACTCACCAAAATGCTTCCGAATCGAGCTTAGTCTCTGGGCCGCTGTTCTTCAGGGTCTAGCAGTTCAAGAGGCCATTGAGGTCTCAGTCACCAACGGCAACAAAATCCAGTTCACATCCTATTACCTAATGAATTCTTCCGACAACGAGAAGTCACGGTCTCTCTGAGTTCTATAGGCTTCTAATTGGTTTAATATGTGTTGCCTAGGTCCGAATGCGTTTTGGCGTTGGTTGGTAGGGGTTTTCCGAACAGCATATGTCTAAGGTTTGACAAGCAGCATTGAGTTGCTTGAGGGCTTAGAGTTGAAGTATACCAGTCTGTCAGCTCTTTGTTGAGCAACGTCAGAAGTAATGGCAAATAATCTCCTTGCAGCTGGGTGAAGTTAGGTGAGGTATGGCAAAAAAAGTTCCGTGTTTTTGCTGTGGAACTTGAGACACAGTGGAGCTTAGGCAGAAGCGTGTTCGCGAAAAACTAGCATGTGACAGGCAAGTTAGCCTATCAATGCATATGACTGGGTTTCCGCTTGTCCTACCAACTTGTGTTTCACTGCGTCAGTGGATGTAGCAGGATTTCGTTTTTTCGTGTTGGGACTTTTTTGGAACCTTCCTGGTAAGTGACGTCATGGATCCGGGGGGAGATCGAGATGAAGTCTGGCCGAAATCTGTTTAACCTAACGTGGATGCACTCAGCAGCCACATGTTTGATAGACAATACACTACTCACTGAGCTGCCGGTTGCTGTCGCTGTCGGTCGAAGTAAAAGTTTCACCTGGGAAGGCGTGGCCTGGTTGAGTACAGAGTTCATTATATTTGTTTTCATCACATGTAGAAATATTACGTAGACACACCACTTCAGAATTTCCAGCCAGATAATTTTTAACTTCCGTTAAATGAAGTGAAATGTACTGCCTCGTAGCCGGGTAAACGCTTCGTTGGGATACGCGTACAGGTGAGTAGTACGTGGCGTGGAATTCTGATCGACAGCTGAACGGGCAACTTGGTAACTCCGAAAGAAAGCGAGGCACTGAGGTCATAAAGTTTATGCTTTCCGGTAGCTGCCTTTTGCCCACAGTAAGACGTGTAGTATTTACAGTTTCAGTCATTCAACTAAATCCAGGTCCTCCTTGGGCCTCCCGTCGCCCTACATAGCTCTACCTGGCACCTGCGAGTTAGTAAATTTTGCTGACTAGTTTGTTCGATTGAGGCGACTGTGCTTGGCAGCTATGTGCCGCTGTTATTGAACGTGGATAGCCAACTTCAAATCTTCTGTCACCTTCGGGGTATAGTCTGCTTTATTGTTGACGGTATGTACTTAAAGGTGAAGTGATACCCGGGATATTTACCCCGTGCAGCCACGTTTTATCTGCCTTTGAACTGTCCTTGAATACTTATTCGAATGGACGTCATATGACGCTGATTTAATTTCCTCCATTGTAGTCCTGCTAACGATCCAATTTCCACCAAACACTTGGTTGCTCGGATTGGTTGTATTTTCTAAACAGTATTATTTTCCACAAGCCTTCGTTGCGTCAGTCGAAATGAATTCGCACTACCGCCCGAAGTAGGCATCTATGTCACAGCGTACATCTGCCAGGTGTAGAATGGACTGGAGCGATCTCCAGAGGCGTACTGTAGACGGTTATGTCTCCATAATTAGATTCCAAAGTTAAACTGACTTTACAGAGTAACAGTATATTTTCATTTGAGTAAAAAAACAGGCCTGATACAGTCTGCAATTCGTCCAAATCTGCTCCGAAATTGCAGTTAGCCTTCAGCGTGGAACGGTAGTGTTTCGATTAACGCTACTGCATTTAGCGACTGGAGCAGTGTCACCTCAACCATTTTCGTCTGCGCGAGTAGACAATTTCATACTGGTTCGGTAGCATGGCGAGTGCTCTCAGAGCCCTCTGTATTCAAGTACGAAAGGTGTATTTAAAACTAAATCAAAGCCTAGAATTATATGCCACGGAGTTGTTTTGTTTCGCTGAGAAAAACCACATTCTGGAGTCCTGGTCAATACAGAACACTGAGGGCACATAGGTCAGATGTTCATCAAGATACCAGAATAGTTGTAGGCAAATGGCCACCGATATGAATAAGTGCCCATGAGAGGTCTCACATGAACAGACATTTCATCGCTCGGGTTGATTTTGCGCTACCTGGGTTGTACTGTTTGAGGGAAACAGACGCTCGGCAAGATGCCGGTAACAACTCTGATGAAGGCTACACAGCTTGCAACTGAATTCATTTCTTGAGATTTTTTGACAGGAGATTTTCCAGCCACAGTCTGTTCCAATAACTGAAATACAGCTCTATGGTTGACTGAGAGGAACAAGTCACTACGTGATCACTTGATGTGGTACCCGAGATTGAGGGGTGCGTGGCGCTGCATCCTGTCTGAGTGGGCGCAAATCACACTACTTACCAGCCGCTCATGTCCAAACTAGTAGCCGGGAGGTCGCGAACTCTAAACTCCCCTGAGTGTCGTGAGGTATACAACACTGGTGAGTTCAAAATAAGATGAAGTAGCTGTACAGTGCTTTTCGGCATAGAGTGGCTTTACTTACAGGACGAAATCCCTGTTAGAAATTGCTAAACATCTTCATGTACACAACCCAGAAATTCTGTTTTAATTAATGTGGAAAATTACTGTAAACAACTCTATTCGGAGCGCACCGATAGTGACTCTTTTTGTAAAGCAGCAACCTTATTCCTGTTGATCAGGAATAAGCTAGAACCAGTAACCGGTGCGGCATTCTGGATCGCCTACCTCTGCAGTTGATCACCGCGAAACTTCATCGTCCTTATACCTGATAAGTCTGATGAAATCAAAACCGACTGCGCTCTCCTCCTTTCTACAACCCGCGCGGAGTACCGCCAGTTCGGAAGACCGGGTTTTGGTGGAGCATACACAACGTGTAGCCATACTTTCTATTGCTGACTGACCAACTTATCGAGTAACAAACACCACATTAGGTCGGTTTTGTCCAACTGATCTCCTTTGTTGCTTTTTTCCGACTCGCAGCCGTCTTCCGCAAGTTGCACTGACGTACTAAGTGAAACACTAGTTGTCCTTTCGGTCAGATTGCACAGATGGTGTTAAAATGACGCGGTCATTTGATACCACAGGTGTTGTGCACCGTTTGGAATTCAGTATCAGTTACTCGGTTTACAGAGTGTATGCGTGTGGCTGAACAGAACTGAGTATGTTCATGAACCAACCTGTCTACTTGTCTGGAAAGGAGTATACTGATGAGGTTTAGCACTTTAAATGGTGCTATGCGAACTTCGGACAAACCACGTTGGGAAGTTGAATGGGAACCATCAAGGGTGTCCAACACGGAAGAAACCCATTTGGGACTTGAGGCCTTCAAACTCCATGTATCCTTCAGCAACAGACGTGGTCAAAACAAGTACAGTAATATGGTGGTAGACTGCTATCGTAAAAAGGAATCACGGCCATACAATGGTTAGGTGTGCCGTCATAACCGATGATTATTCAGTCGTATTCTATCGTCCCACAAATCAGTTAGGGAACGACTACCATTTAAGAGCTACTCAAGATTTACCTATATTCATATAAGTGCTTTGCGTGTTACAGTCAGCGCAAAGCTTTTCGCTGGAATCGTCCATCTCAATTCCAAGTCCAGCGCAAAAATTCCATTTACATATATATATATATATATATATACTAGACGTGAAAAGCGTACGATCATGAAGTAACCCTGCTTCACTGAAAAAAAAAACAAACGAACAGCTGACAGACCACCTTGGCGTGTTTACTATCCGCGTTTCTGTGGCTAATTTATGGGTCGTTAGCCCTAGGTAACTCGGATTTTAGCGTGACTAGCCAATCAGCTGATTAGTTCTAGGTATCATATGGTTTACCCCAAACAAAGTAATTTGCATCAGACGAAACAGCTATCGATACACAGCCCAATTCTCGTGGTAGGAATTTCTCGAGAAATACCCTTAACGGTCACCTACCTATCAGGTTATCACAATCAGGGACTACAAGTTGAAAGAGCAAGGGGTGCGCGAGAGGTTTGGAGCTGCCTTCGTGACATGGTACTGCGGAATCCCATCCTGTGGATACATGAATGACATCTCATCACGCGTGGAGAAAGTACAAAGAACTACCCTGTGGCGCTGATCATCAAGAAAAGGTGCGTCGATTTACACACCATGTGATTCAGACGCGTGGACTTGATAGTGAATAGGCAGCTCGGTTGATAGAGCATCTGAGTAGCATGAGTCCAATCCAGGATATGTCCTAGTGCTCATAAAATGTCCTTGGACTCCCAGTTTCAACACACGCTTCGTTGATTTGGAGTCCATATTTCCTGGAAAATGCCAACTAACTGGCCATAGATGAAGGAAGCGGCACTGCGTTTTGGATGAAATTACTGTAGTCACCTTCATTCCTGACAGTCGTCAGTGAACCACTCTGTGCTACAAGAGTTTTCAGCCGCAAGGGACCGAACAGTACTGTCATTCGCAATGTATTGCGCTTCACCCAGAATTGCGCAGACGCTTAGTAAGGACTATCACACTGAATGCATCGAACAGTCTACCGGCCGTTTAGAACTGCGAAGTGACTATACCGACCCAAGAAATCTGGTTCAAATTCACGCGAGATTTCTGTTCCAAATACCAAGTAACATAGGACATCTTACAAGGCACATCGTCCTCTCGCTCAGGAAGCAGTCAATACGACATCGTGTCATATGAGGTGTGCGGTTCGAACGGTCCAGTATTCTATCGAAAGGCAACTCAATCACGTAGGTGACTAAACCTTCAAATTTAACGAGAGATTGGGGGCTCAGATCGGTGGTCCGCTGAGATGGATAGTTTTTTGTAAACTACTTTTTTCACCAGTCGAGGTGAAATCAGTAGTGCGTCATTGCAACATTTTCAGCTGATCCAAAACTCAAATATTCTACCCCAATATTCATTGTCGAAGGTAATCTGGTCCCTGGTAGACCAGGGACGTTTCGTCGGACTGCCCTGGCTGTTCCCCACATGCGATTGATGAAAAGAAGACAAAGAAGAGGGACATCGAGTCCGATGATAAACAGATAGAGTTTGTCTTCTTTACAAGTAGGTTGGCTTGGGTTTATGAAGGCACCGATTCTCCTACCGTGCTTAGAGACGATCGCGATGGGCCACGACACAATAGGTGCACTAGGATTATACATAACGAAAAATGTCTGGGAACTAGCAGCTGTAAGCGAACAGAGAAAACAAAACAAATGAAAAGATAAAGAGAAATTTAAAAAAAATAACGATAAGGAAGTCGATATAAACCAGGTTGCATTGCCAGATAGGAACAGCAGCAAGAAGGAGACTTGCTGGGATGGTTACCTAACGATGGCCGACCAATGGCGACTTGAAATTGAACTCATACGAAGTGGACAGATTCGTTGGGATCCATATCCACCAAGAAATCATGAAAATGGCGCAGCATAATGATCGAAATGCTTTTCATAGCAATGTGGTTTGCTTTCCTTAGACAGCACGGAAGAGATTGGAAGCAACAGGGTCGGGGATGGAGGGTATAATTCTACACCTCTTCAAATCGGCGCTGATTTGGCGCAAAGTACATCAGCGCCGTCCCAGTAGCACCAAATATATGTATATATATACACACAAATAAAAGGATGGGTGTATAGGTATAAGCTCGGAAAAAAACGAACGGGGGAAATATCACAAAATAAAAATCAGGGGTAAATCATTTTGGGAAACCAGAAAAAAAACGCAGGCCCCACAGGAGGGGGTTCATCGCTGCAGGGCGGAAAGACTGCTAAGTATCTGTGTGACAGTAGCCCCCCAGTATATTGCACCAAAGATTGCACTGGATAGTGTTTTAGTACCTATAATAGTGTGAGCTACGTCTGGACAGCTGAGCCGTTGTTCAAACGATCGGCAAATCATACAGACGGAAGATCGAACTGACGATTGGTTCTTTCTGAGGGCCACAGGATGAGATTAGAATATCTGGATTTCAGGCGCAAGTTACACGGCAAATCGTCTAGCCTGGACTTAGTGCCACGACGAAATTATCGTTATTCGAAATGACAAGCAGCTCGTACAGGCTGAAAATAGACAAATACTGGACAAGTAGTGGTTGGTTGGACGAACAGTCATGATATGGGCTTGCGGCTAGCACTGGAACTTTGGTTGACGGATGGAGGTGGGCTAACAGTTTGCAGAGGTGAAAAGTTACCAGGGACAGACTTTACAGTTCCAAGTTTCTGTGGCTGATTTGGAAGGGAAGAGGTGTGATCCTCGCTGGATGAGCCAGCCGGTTGGTTGCCGCCGGTTTCTGATCTGTGTGCAGCCAAGATACTGGGTGGTGTTTTTGGTCGTACGAGTGAGGAGTACGGAGTGTAGGCCGATGGAGTAGAAACACGAGTGATTGATGGTATGGGATAAACGTTGACCTTTGATCGGTCCACTGTGCCCTGAGGTAGACCAGTTGGGTGGATACTCGATGAATTAAGAAGTGATGTAGGTCCCGTTAGATTAGGTGGGGTTGCTATGGAATCATGCGAACGAGCCTGAGATGAAGTTCCAGAGGTGGCGCTTAGTATAGTCACAGGTGAGTTGGTGAGAGGAGGAATCGGAAGATAACTGGCAAGGCTCAAAGGAGCAGGAAACGATACAGACGGATCATTGTTCGCGTGTGTTGGATTGAGGGACGGTCCACTACTGGGGGCTGCCATTTTAGTAATCACAGGCAAAGCATTGGAGCTGAGAACACGGGAGGAACCGGCACTATTATGGTGCTTTCGTAAATCTGAATGAGGATGTGAATCTGAGGTAGAAGTAATGGGAATGGCGCGGGAGGAAACTCGACTTTCGGCCACAGAGATTGGAAGAGGCGAGGCTACAGCTGGCCGCCGGATACTCGATATTACACCACCACTGTCACACGAACGACCAATCGGATCACTTGTGGGTGCCAGAGCGGAAAAGACCCCGGTCGAAAGCCCGACAGTACCCACGGCAGCATGCGGCGTTGGAGGTGTGTTGGTGCGCAGGAACTCCACGACGTTCGGGTGAGAGGCGAGCCGCTCAAAGTATGGAATGAGGTCCAGTAAGGCACGATCATTCACATCGTCGAACCAAGAAGATATTTGAACCTGAAATAAACCATGTATGGTAGGCAGCAAAGTGAAAGTAAGGGAGGGAGACTGGCGACAAAAGCAGGTGAACACGTCAATAGCGTGGCATCAAAAACAGCACAAGGAGAAAAAGGGCACAACTGTTTGAAAGATGGATAAACTGGGGCCGACCAGCTGGACCAGGAAGTCAATATACATAGCCACACGTAAAATACCTTCATTGTTTGATCAGGACACATTTGTCTTCCGAAAATGAAGAAACTTGTTTCTAAAGCGGGTGATTATAACGCAAAGCTCCCTCCCGACCCGAAAACACAATTGGAAAGACACTACCGGGCTAAAAATTCTGTTGTTCCACCGAAGTAAGGTTCACGTGATGCACCCAAGAGTGGTTGCCTGCTTGAGCACCCCGGGTACTCTTTCAACAGCTCCAACATTCTTGGTGATGTCAAAAAGCGTTGAGTACTTTCACGAGTATTGACCAAAAGTATGCGGATTCATACACACACGAACACACACCCTCTTAGTAGCCAAACGCATGGAGAAAATGAGTCCAAAGGTAAACATATCGGTTAGACAAGCGACTGACTGACATCAAGTTATGCTAGTTGGTCTACAACGTACGACGCGTCACATTTTCGCCCTGTGTGAAATCGCATGTGTACAGACAAACAGAATGGTAGTATAAACAAGCGTACCGAAAACGGCTCACTAGGTGGACTAACTGTAAACCAAACCGTTTAAAGACAGCTGGAACAAGCAAGGAAGGTGAAGTTTCATGAATTTTCTTCAAGTCAACTTCCATTTGGAGGTTAGAAGGCACAAAATAAGTGGTATGTTTGCTGGGAGTCAGCAGTGTTACACAGATCACCAATATCTTGAAACCAAAACGCAGAGAGGAGGGAGGAACAGGAGCGTAGTTAATTATTATTAAAAACTTAAACAGGATCTGAGCAGTAAATGTTGACTGATTATTCAGTGTTGGTCAATTACGGCTTGTTGCGACAAAAATCATACTGAAAGAAGGAAAAGGAACTCCTCAACAAGGGAGGAAATTGCACCTTAAAGAGGATTTTCGAATAATAAACGGGCGACAAACCTGGCAAAAGGCAATTAAACCAAGTCCAGGAGGTCCCACCCCTACTCTGCTAGTTTACACAGATCACGCTAAAATGGAAACCGAACCTGTGATGCATTGACCAGACTTCAATCTGTCTCGGGTCGGTGTTGATGAGTAGTCACACTGATTATCATCATCATCAAAGACAGCAAGATCAGTGATGGTACTGGTGCTTCACTGCCATGCAACCATAAGGTTCATTTAGTTATATTAAAAGCCCTAGGGTGAAAATAAGAGTAAAAGGGTAGGTGAGGGAGGGGACCTAGTGCTGGCCTATGTCAAGCATACTGAGGTGCCTACACCTCCAACCGCTCAACCAGACAATCTGGAAAGAAACTGACAGCACGAACGCCACTGACATCGATTAGCCGCCATTTCTTGCACCGTTTCCAGACAAGCACAGACGGGGTCACGGGGACCCCATCCTGGGAGGCATACAACACCAACAACACCCAAACTCTTCGTGATCTCTTTCACGCCTTTCTGCCAAGTCATGTGCTGTCCACCTCGCGGTTTGCGCCATCCTGAAGAAGGCACGGAGGAAAACACTCGTCTCGGTAGACGGTGTTTCGGCATGCGTAGCACATGTCACTCATGTGCCACCGTATTCGGTGGTGCTGGATGTTTTGACTGACTGAAGTACCTGCCGCATCACCAAATACCCATTTGCTAATCGCCTCGTTACTGACACGCTGACGCCATCCGAAACCAGCCACGCTTCTGAGGCATCGGTGGTCGAAAACCTGAAGACGCCTCACATCATCTACCCGAAGAGGCCATGTCTCGCACCCATACAACTACACAGCCCTTACTGTAGTCTGATACACACGACCCTTAAGATCTAGTGAGATGGCTTTTGATACCACAAGTGACGCAAATTAGCAAACGTGATTCGAGCCTTTGAGATTCTTGCACTGGTTTCATCAGACACACTTCCATCAGAGCTAATACAACTACCGAGGTACGTAAAGTTTTCCACAATCTCCAGTGATTCTCCTTGAATTGTAAGGGATATGTTAGCAGACGCGACGTTCTGAAGCATGACTTTGCACTTTGAAGGTGCGAGGCGCATGCTAAAAGATGGAATGATAGTGGTTAGTTGATTCAACAGAGCTTGTGCTTCACTTTGGCCTTCAAAGATGAGGGCAATGTCATCTGCGTACTCCAGATCGACAAGGCTCTCACCAGCAACAATTTGAACACCGGGGTTTTGGAGACCGTCCAGTGTTCGCCTCATTATTTCATCAATTACGAAGTTGAACAAGCGTGGAGAGATGGACATCCTTGTCTGACACCCCTTTTTGTAGGGAAGCTTCTGGAGAGCTCACCGTACACTTTCACCCACCCAGAAGTATTTAAATATAGGGATCGGATTACGTTTACAAACTTCTGGGGCATACTCTGTTGAGCAAATGTAGTTAACAGTACTGATCGATCAACCAAGCCGAAATGCGACATTTTCGTTTGTCTACGCAAACCAGAACCCATCTGCGGGGTTTGTTCCTAAGGTGATACAGACCTGTCACTAAGAGCAGTGCAACCATGAAGAAATGTAGAAATTAACGTCTGATAAGTTTCTGCTTATCTTACCTGAGAAATCTCCCACCGATTTATCGTATGTCACTTACGCGTAAGTTGGGCGAATCAACTGCCACTTGCTGTTAATCGACAATCAACATGAAGCAATGGCATAGCGCACCTGGACGTTAGCATCTCTTATTGGTGGATTTCAATGCACCCAATCAATGAAATGACCATTGGCAGAGCTACCACGTTAATAGCTCTGCTTGTTTGGATCCGATAACTGGAGTAGTAAGAACGAGTATTACACCACTTTGTATCACAAGTATATCCAGCAAAGTACGCAGTATTCAAACTATGTTTTGCACACTGTACTGATCACATTGGTGGGTGAAGTAATCGAATGGGGTGGGTCACCCGAACTGTAGGTGAATGGTCGTGCAATGCATGCAACTAACCATTATAAGTAATCTTTTAGCTGTAACACCCTTTCGGTGCCTAGCTGCCATGCCACTTGAAGGAGGCAAGAGGGCTGTGACATTGCCAGGTTGCCCAAGCTTAGACAGGAACAGTCGAGATGCAGAGGTCGGGTTCGAACCACGGATCTTCCAGTCAGTAACTCTGCGCTCCAACCACTGAGCCATCTGGCCCGTAGGTGGATTGAAACATAAAGTGTGACAGACAATTTGAGCAACAGAACACGTGATAGTTATTTGGGAGCAGCTGCTGCTCATAGAGGTGAAGTCTAAAACATACACCAAATCGAAAGAGGAATTCCAGTTCAATAACGGTAAAGTTGTTCAATAAGATCCAGTGAATCCGGGAAGAAATTTGTTCTTGGCTCGTAGACAGAGAGAACGGCTGGTCTGCAGTTGGTCATGTGGAACCAAATCGGAAGTCTCATATTGAAACCTCACTTATGCAAGGAAAAGTTAACCGGGTATCCTATAGATTTCACTGAAATAAAATCGTTCAGCTGCAGCGTGCTTTCGGTGCCTAGCTGCTATGCCACCCGAAGGTTGCACGAGGGCTAGGATACTGCCAGGTTGCCCAAGCCTAGACAGGGTAAGTCGAGAGGAGGACGTCGGGTTCGAACGACGACCCTTCCAGTCAGTAAATTCGCGCTCTAACCACTTCGGCGAGATTGCTCAAGTGGTAAGAGCACGAATTTACTGACCGGAAGGTCCGTGGTTCGAACCGAAAGAGTGCTACAGTTGAACGATTTCACTACGCTATGAGAGACGACTTGGGGGAAAATACAATTCAGTGGGGACAGAGCGAAATCAGTCTGTATGGATGCCACCAGGATGCATTTGACATTTTAACCGTCATAAGTAACCCATAAGGGTGCTGAAACGGACTTTTCCCGAAATTACCTCCTTCTTGAATACACGTACCGTGTAACCATTGTTTTTCGTCCAGCTAGCTCTGACAATATGAATTAGAACAGTCTGTCTTGGCTTTGTTCGTCACAACAGAGATCGACCTGAGGCGAGAGTGACGGGAATAAGGTGTGCCTTGAACAACAGCCTCGAACTGTTGTCTGGATACAAACTGAACGATAACAGGCCTAACGTTAAATGTCAGGTCATACGGTTTTTACTCGACACCCAAGGCATCGGTCAAAACCATTTAGTTGAAGGGTCTTCAATCCTGTTTGGATGGATGTAATTCATACCACTGATAAGCCACATGTACCTGGATGGAATGTTGGCGGGGCAGAATCCCGATCAAGTAAAGAAGACAGGGATTGAATATCCGCGAGGGTTAACTTGTTATCCTGCATCCAAGTAAAATAAAACAAGCACAACGGAGAAGATTTACGGCGCACATGCGAATGTTCCCATCTCTAGGGCATTCAATTGAACTTTCTTCTAGTAAAATTACCAAACTATCAATAATCTGAAAAAAAACGCCCCGCATCAACGAAGCTAGAGAAGTCGGTCTTCACAAGCAGACTCTACTGCAAGTGCTAAGCCAACTTCCATAGTCGTGAAGGCCCAAACCCAGACAGGAGCAGTCAAGATGCAGTGGCTGAGTTCGAACCACAGTCAGTAAGTTCGCACGTAAAATATGAAAAAAACATGGCACTAACATAGCGATCAAACCGTGTACAAGTCAGGTTTGGTGATGCGACAGACGGGTACTCACCGCATGGTTTGCATGAAACATGTAGGATGCCGGAGAGTTGTCCAAAATGACCACTTGATTGATCGGACGCCCCAAGTGACTCAGGTCTTTCACGTAATTTCCTCTGTGGTAAACACACGATTCCCGAAACAATCGGTATCGAAATGCACTCCATTTATCCAGAAAATCAGCCACCGGGTCCGCGTACTGCATGAATACAAACAAAAGAGATAAAAAGACCGAAATCAATTAAACGTACTACTGAACCAATCTTCAGTTAACGGAACTGCTACTGGTTAGTGAACTAAACGATGGAACCTACCACACGGAGTGGTGGTCTCATGGTCTATGTGTACTGAAGCAAATCATGAGATATATCTCGGAGCGCTGGCCCAGAGATAGCTGGCGAATCGCTCTAGTACAATTCTGAGAACAGAAAGCATTGGTAAGCCGAACCTCAGGATATCAGTTTAGTTACGTAGCTGTTAACTCAGTTGTGCCGGCCTATGTGCTTAGATTATTACGACGTAGGAAATGTGATATCCATATCTGCCCAGAGTGAGATGTGAATTGCTCAACTACGTCGCACATACTGGTCAACTAATGTGAAAACTGCCGAACCCAATCGAACAAAGACTCGCATAATTGTCGGGGAATACTGGAACAATTGGACTTTTTGCCCGCCATCTCCGAATTGTGTCCGAGGTCGCGGATCGCAGCTGCAGACTACCCGTGAGTTGGATAACACACCCTTGAAGCCAGTAATGGTTGGTAGCTCGACTCGAAAAAGCACAATTAAATTTTCAACCCCGTGGCTGCAGACTACAGAACAAATGCGATCTCTTCAAGGTACATTAAATGGAACGAAAAATGAAAGTTCATTTAGAATTAGACAAACGAACGGCGGATGTTCCAAACAAATCATGGGCTTTTTAAAAAGACGGAAACTATGGACAGTCCACTACCGGATTGCTCTTCTTTGGGTTCGAATCTTTATCCATTTATTCCCAATTTGAACACGAGGTCCTATGTATGTTACGATAAACACTCGTTTGAAGATTACGTTGGTGCTGACGTCAGACTTGTTTCTTATTGTGAAAAAAAGTGCGGCTGAGACTACTGCTTAAGGAATTAATCTCAGCACCGACTTTTCATCGAGACGGTTTCAGTAGTTCGATAACACGACACAACCTAACTGTAAACGACACGCACTTTTTGAACAAAATCCAGACCACCTGTCAAGCAAGTTACCTCACTATGCCAAAAGTAATCCGATTATTCTGCTAATTCAAATGTGACTACCAATCAGGGTTGCTTGAATCAGCGGGGAAATCCATCAGCGTACACCACTATGCAGTGAAGCCTAATTCCACTACGTTCGCGTACATGGAGTATGACCAATGTAGCCAAATTGGCCTACTAAGGAGGCCAAAAAATTGGCACTATACTTGGATCAGATTCTTCAAGTAGTCTAAGAGTAACAAATCGCAAGGCTCAAAAGACTTCGAGGCAGCACAAGGAACAGAATGGCAGTGAAACTACCGGAAAGGTCAAATGGGCGTTCAAGAGTGGGGCAACTGTACCCAAAATGGCACCCAATGTTTACGTTCCATTGCAAAAGATTCTTCAAGAAAGCACCTGACCCAAGGGTCATTCAACGGTTGGTCCCTTCTATATACAGATTGTCCGAAAGTGTGCAGGGAAGTGTACACTTGGGTGATTTGAAGTGAATCTTTTACACTCCGGAAACCAGCCGTGCCCAATAACCGAACGTCATATCATTTGGGCGGATGTGTCACGTGCAAGACACGGACCAAACGAATGCATGCCCTAATTGGTCAGAATGCCAGCCAATCCGAGTCGAGCATCCTTGACTCGACGCTTCTCGCGCCCTCACCCTATAAATACGGTTGCAATAATTTCCTCTCGTCCCCATAAAGGGCTGTATAGAGCTACCGTGCCTTTTTATTACCATAGCGGGCGGAGCAGGAGGCCAAGGGACCGAACAGTTGCACGATCGTCCATCAAGTCACAACACTACTGTAGGTACTTTTTCACAAACAAAAACCTGAGATAGTTGTATTGTGGTGAACAAAGATGACAACTGAAAAAAATCAAACTTTGCACTCTAATCAGCATCTGAAGTGGAGGGAATGGATGCAAGGTGGCCATAAGGCAACTTGTAGACCAAGCCCAAAGAGAAGATTAGTAAACCAATACTGAGATGAGATCCGAAAGAGAACTGGGTGGTCACGTGACCACGAGCTCATAAACAAACCGTTTCACTAGCCTGAAAAGTGGACAGATTGCGCGCACCCGCACGCATCGAGGATAAGTGGATAGATCACAATAGCTACCAAAGCCATAATATGCCTTCCCACATAAACGGTGTTGTTAAATAATCTGACGACTGAGTCGTTCCGGAAGGGGAAAAGTGCCTTGCAGCACAAGTTACGAGCCCGCTGTGATTCACCTCAAGAGGTGAATTTGTGTGAATAAAAATTACATATAGGACTTCAGTGATTGGCAACTTGAAGTAAGTTTTTGAATTAGTGATGTGGAGGATTTTTGGAGAAGTCCATCGGCTTCCGGGGCTCTGTTAACTGAGGTCCTACGCGACATGACTCAGTAGTGGCAGTCCATCTAGAATGGCGTAATTGCGGACTAATGTGCATGGGCTGGAAAGACACTATAGAAAATGCAGTCGTGTAAGAATCCACGCGGCTAAAGATTTTGAAAAAAAAACGATAGGAACCAGTTGCTTCCCTTTCAGGCAAATGGGAAACTTATAGGTAAATTCGGTGGTTACCCTGACAAGAAATGTCCTAAAACAGTTCTTTGTTCGTAAGGATGAACAACGATACCGGCCCCGTAAGAGACGTCCCTAAAGGGTTCGCGCAACCCAAAGGTTAAGAGGGACCGAGGGGCCAAGCTACAAACGCTCATATAAACGAAACCGGATGTTGAAGAGTTTTCAACTTCACAAGCGATGTCAAGGAACGTTTCATTGGCAGAGTTGGTAAATCGAGTATCAAACACTTCTGATCACTCGTTGGCAAACATCTGCAGCACGTGCCACAGGGTCACGTGAGTAACTCGCACGAATCACGTGAGAAGCTGAATGCCAGCTGAAAAATTGGCAAAACGGTCGATTGATGAATACATCTCATTTCCCTAGCATGTGACTAATATTTTCGGACGGAAAGGCTACCGATAGTCACAACAATTGCTTTAAGGTAGGAGAAATGTGGACTTTGGAAGAGAATGACCACCGCCAGTGACTGAAACGATTGCACGCAACTGAAAATTTACGCCGCAAAACATTTTGGGCGTAATTTGACTGAGTTTCGAAGAATAGAGCCCGGGGGCAAAAATTCCTCACCCCAGCAGAAAATGCCAGAGTGAAAACTCTCTAGTCATAAAGTCAGAGTTGTGTCATGCAAAATCCGTGACCATGATAACGGATAGGCCTGTCGTACTGTGTCTTGGTAAGCGTTATAAAGCCCAACATAACCAATACGATCAGGTTTTATCACCCGTAATCCACTGACACACAGACCACAAAAAGCCCGGAACCATGAATACTGATAAATGGGACAGGGACTGACGTCAATCGATACTTTACATCATGCAGCACATCCAGTGACGGAAGGATCGGATTGTCTCATTCTACAAAAAGAAGGCATAAGCACCGTTACTCAATCACCTAGCCGTTGAGTTGCGTTGTTATGAACTCGGCGCAAAGGACGGCATTTCTCTCCATGTATGAAGAATACCGACCGGTACTGCACATTAACGTCATTGCAAATTGAGGTGTCGCACGTTTCGCTTGAGCAAAGAATTCTTGACACATCTGAGAAGCTGTTTCGATCACAGCGCGGCGGACTCAGGAAACCAATCAGCTCAAGCTAAAAGCCTAACATTACTTGTGGAGGTGTACGAGGTTTCGACAAGTTGACATCCTATCTCAGATCCTACACTATTGAGACAGGTGATACGGCTGTTGCGAGTGTTGACTATGGGCAAGAAATCAAACACACTCTCGCTTAAGCTGTCCACACCGTGAGAGCAAAATAAGAATACGGGAGCCAATTTAACTTCAGCAAGCCAGTGTCGGTTGTATGCCAATCACTTTACTTATTGATTCGCCAGCTGTTCCGGTGATAAGAGGAGCCTGGGTCATTGTCATCATCAGGGGTATCAACGTCAGTGTTGACAATGATGCCTCATTGCCACACACGATTTATCTAATTATGTTGAGAAGGAGAGAAAAGAGTGGGTGAGGAAGGGGGCGTGGAGCTGGCCTATCGCAACTATTCTGAGATGCTTACACCTCCAAGCGATCAACCAGACGGTCTTGAAAGAAATGGACAGAACGAACGACAGTGGTATCAACCAACCATTATTTCTAGCAATGCCCCCAACCTGGCGCAAAAGTGGACACGATGCGACTCACCTCCAAGGATGGGGTGCGCGTTCGACCAGCTGCAGACGCTGGGAGATATAACCGCTAATCAATGTCAATGGAGTTTCTGTTGTCAGTTTTTAGCCAGAGTGTTTGAATGAATGTCTGGAGATTGTAGGTACCTCGGAATGAGTGTATTTGACTAGCACTAGGTCCCTTCCCAGACCCCCTTTATTCAGACTAAGGTTTTCGTCTGAATACCAGCGTTTTGAAGACCTCCCAGTATTCGTCTAATTAGTCCACCGACCGCGCAACTAAACAGTAATGAAGAAAGTGGATCACTTTGTGGTTGGAAGAGACTAAACCTTGTCGTTTGTGTGCCTTCGCGACCCATTGAACTATACTAGACTGTGCCCGTGCAACACTCGAGGAGTATCTCACATCAGGTTGGTCAATTATTGGAGGTCTGACCAACACAACCCCTTGACCATCCAGTTTATGGGTTGGAACACGTGTGGCAACCTGTTCTATCAAACGGTAATGGACCTCAATTTCCAGCCAAACAATGCTGCCTTGTGGTAAGGTGTTTGAGCCAAAGTCTTTGGTCAAGGACCTTAATCATCTTCCTGTCTGGGCGACCTGGTAATATCCCAGCCCGCACATAACCATGAATAAGGCAGTCGATCACCAGGTATAGAAAGACATGACGAGCGAGCGTAGCTGAGGAAGCTCCGTCAATTCGTTGCCATAACTAGTCGCCACATTCCAGCACTGCTAATCCAATGCTGGGGCGAGATGGCTCAAGTGGTTACAGCGCGAATTTACTGACCGGAAGGTCCGTGGTTCGAACTCGACCCCTGCACCTCGACTTCCCCTGTCTAGGCTAGGGCAACCTGGCAGTATCCCAGCCCTCGTGCAACCTTCAGGTGGCATGGCGGTTAGGCACCGAAAGGGTGAACGATTTCGACTGCTAATCCAATGTTCTTCAAAGGAGTGTTTTGTCTCTGACAAAGTGGTCAGTCAAGTAAACAGTGGGAGCACTGCCTACCTTCACGGACAGGCCACTGTTATATCAACCCCAGGGATACCCAAGTTGAAGGAGAGTGAAGTTGCGTTCAGTTATTCTAGTATTTACTTATCTAAGGAAACTATCATCTGGCACGATGCAACTGCCCAGATAAATAAATCTGTCCGTTAAATCTAATGATACTGACTCCATGACCGATCGCACGGTGACACTATCTGAACCATGTACTGTAGTATGTATCAGTAGAACAGGAGATTGTATTCGAATCACAATCGAAAATTGACATAATCGATAAAACTGCGTCACTGTGTTGCCATCAATCAAAAAGAGTCTTACTGTAAAAAACTGAAAGAAGTTTGAACGCAAGTAGGATACCCCTACTCGAAAGGGCTTTTGCACTACTAGCTTACTACCCTGATCCAACTTTAATCGAACCAACACTGCTTATCAATTTCCAGAGCGAAGACCTGGAGTTCGACTTGACACACCCAGGTAGTATCCTTGCAAACTGGTTTATAATAGCGTTCAAAACATAGCTGGGGATGCAAGAGACCTCCATATCAAGTCGACTAGGCCAAAAAAGAGAAAGTACCTTCTCACTAACCGACGGGTAAAGTTTGGCTCGTCCGACTCTGTGTTACGCCTTCGTGCATTCGCATACGCGGATGCTTCACTACAAACTCATCATCTGACTACCAATTGAATATGATAAAAAGGGTTTCACATGTGGTCAAGTGATTGACGGATCCGAAGAACAAATTCGACAATCGTTAAATTTGTCAATAAAGCCGTGGGTAACCTACAGTCTACCTTGATCCAACCGATGACGCACTACGGCTGAACGAGATTGTATCATTTCGCGGTACGAATTGCCATGATGCTATCACGCTAATTGGCTCAACTTTGCAGCGGCTTGTTGGTGAGCCGGCTAGATTGATGTGTGGCATAACAGCAGCCCGAGCAAGGCAATCTTCATTTCATTGACGCGGGCAGTAAAAGTGATGGAAGTCCAACTTATCCACACTGTCTTTGATTGGATGAGTCGATAGATTCTAGATCTTGGTAATACAGCTCAGGAAGAGATAGACCATTATCAACCCACCCAATCTCATTATCATCGGTTCACACAGCACGGCCGTTCTGTTGACCTCTGCATAGCGTACGTCGGAAAAAAGCCTCGACGCCTGAGTGAAAGCATTATGAACCCAAGAAGTAATTCAGATGTCATATTTTCTTCGCCCTTGATTCAGACCGGATACAAGTCCCGGGACAAGTGCCCATTAGAGCCTTTGATTCCGGGGACAATGAAAACAATGGTGGACAATCGCACCGAATGTCCTTGAAACAGGTAGAAATGCAAGGCGGGGTACGATTTCCGCTTCTTGGACGTAAAGGGCTCAAACAGCGCCGCTAATGCGCCGTAAATCATGAAGCAAAGGCAAGTGGTTCCAGCTGTTGATTTCGTTCATCGAAAAATGGAAGCAGAGGAAATGAAAAGCCTCACAGGCTAATTGATGTTGAGTTGTTATAGACGCCTGAAGAAATAGCAGCTAGTCAGTGACGTGAGGACTACTGACTGTGAATGAGCTGTGTTCGTCAGTGTCACTGACGAGTTGATTGTCGGGGTCTTCATTCAGGAAAGCGGAGATTGACAACCCGAATGAGTTTACTGACTGGGGGGTTCATCCTCCATTGTCTGGTCATAGGATGACCACCTCTCGGTCGTCTCCACTTCGCAGAAGGATGGGCAGGAGGAAGTCATGCGAATTATGTGTCCTAATCTGTGTCAGTTTCATTCACTGTCGTTCAGCTGTAGCACCCTTTTGGTGCCTAGCTGCCATGCCACACGAAGGAGGTACGAGGCCAGGTCGCCCGAGCCTAGACAGGGGAAGTCGAGAGGCAGAGGTCGGGTTCGAACCACGGACCTTCCCGTCAGTAAATTCGCGCTCTAACCACTTGGTTCATCTTGAGAAGGATCTCTTCATTCACTGTAGGAGATATCCTTCTCAAAATCATCTAACATGCCTCAGAGTTGCTAATCCAATACCTCCGCCCGGGTCAAACAAGGATTCGGACTACCCGGGCAGATATCACATATCTTCTGTGCGTAGAGACCACGTCTGTGATCGAAAAACCGGTGTGGGCAGCACTGTCGCTATGCCTATGCAGTTACTGACAGACAAGCTGACGTCACACCAGGACCGGTGACGTCAAAAGTAGATGAGAGGTATCCCGTGCTTCCCGATCCCACAGGAGATTCAGCCTCCATCCAGTCAACCGGAACTTATGCAACTTTTTAGGTAGATGACTGGATGATCTGTAAGCATGAGGTTTAGGTTCCCGTCTTTTAGAAGCACTTTATACTTTGCAGATGTGGATCGAATGCGAAAATGTGTGGTAGAATTATCTGTTATTTAGAGTAGGGTCTCAAAAATTTAGTTAACATACTCAATGCTTGCGAGTAAACACCCTGGAGGTATTTCGACAACCCCCCATCCACCCGAGGAGACCGTGGTAGAGAGTTGTTTCAAGCAGTATAAAAATGAAAGAATCAAAGAAGCGGAGAGATAGCAACCTTGTTATACACCAATCGAATGGGTGAACCCACAGGGGAGGGGGTGTTTCTGCAGGACTCGTACGCACCCGGAGAAGTTAGCGTACGGAAGAACTTCAAAAATACCTTGAACAGACGTAGCCAAGGATTTCCGGGGACCAATACAGTCAAGAACAGTTTTCAGGTCAAGGAAAACGACGAATGTTGGTTGTTTGAGAGAATGGTGATGTTCAAACACTTGTTTTAAGGTGAACATATAGTGCGTGAATCACCCGCCAGCGCGAAACCCAAATTCGGTCTCGTCCCTCTTAGTAATCAACCAGTGTATGATGTTGGGTGACAAAGATAACGTCGTTCTGGGGATGGGCGGGAATATGACTGTCATTCCCAATGTGTTATGATACTTTGACAGTTTTAGTTTAGGGAGTACTCGTGGCAGCTGTAGCACCCTTTCGGTGCCAAGCTGCCACGCCACCCAAAGGCTGCACGAGGGCTGGGATACTGCCAGGTTGCCCAAGCCTAGACAGGGGAAGTCGAGAGGCAGAGGAGGTCGGGTTCGAACCACGGACCTTCCGGTCAGTAAATTCGCGCTCTAACCAACTGGGCCATCTCGCTCCCAAGGCTTTAGGGTTGATACCTCGTAATGTAAAAATTAAGCAACCAGTCCCACTATCAATTAAAGCTAACTAACGCTGTATTGGACCTTCTAAGAAGTTGGATCGACGAAGTTCACTGTGGCAATGTGTAGAAAGGTGGAACACTGTAGCGTAGGTTTTCAAAGCTGTGGAAATTGAGGGCAGAGAGGCAACATGAAATCGAATCCAATTTTTTTTACAACCTCGTTGTTCATCAAATACATGGCAGACCAGTTACATCGTGGATAGGTACTATTTTAGACGCTGTTCGAGTTGCGATGGACGACAGTTCTCGCCTCTTCAGGGTGGTGAACAGTCTTCAGTCCTGCAGTGTGTCCGGATTTTCGATTGAAACGGCTGGCGTTATATTCTCCTTCATCAACGATGAAGGCACGACATCCGGTATCACAAAGGGACAATATAGCCATGTCGCGGTGGAAATGGTTGTATTGCATAGGGAATAAAAATCGGTATCAGGCGGTCGTATTAGGAAGGGGGTCATTTGAGATCGGATGGGCAAATGTGCCCTTCTTATGATAAAAAACCTAAACTGGCTAACTAAGCAATGTGTCATAGTGAGCTTGCAATAGCACGAACTGTCATGAGACTTTCTCCAGTTACTGGGACAAGTGTTTTTCAAGCAATCTATACAAACAGTTTGTTCGGACTATCCACTCTGTTTACCGATCACTACTCAACTTTGCTGTCTTGCATGGAAGCATTCAGTCCTAACCCGCCATCATTCCGGCCTGAAATGTCCATAACTTTTACGATTACTATGTCTGTCACACTGTCCGTAGAACATGAGGAGACCTTCGGCAAGATTGATTTATGAGTCTTTCGGTATATTTTGTTCGTCTTTTACAGAATGTTTGTAACCAAATATCATCATCATCAAAGACAACAACGCCAGTGTTGATACTGATGCTCCACTGCCGTACAACCATGAGGTTCGTCTAATTATATTCAAAGCCCTAGAGTGAAAAGAAGATAAAAAGAGTGGGTGAGGGAGGGGACCTAGTGCTGGTCTATGTCGAGCATTCTGAGGTGCCTACACCCCCAAACGCCCAATCAGACAAGTTGGGAAAGAAACTGACGGAACGAACGCCACTGACATCGATTAGCTGCCATTTCTTGCAATGTTTCCAGCCAACCACAGGTGGGGTCACGGGAACACCAAGAGTGGTGTGATTTCAGCGTCCATGTTTGGACTGTTCTAAACGAAAACAATGGTGTCCCGGAAAGTCAAGTAAATAAAAATTCCGAAATTTTATTCCAGGTAAGTTGGCTCATGAAAGCTCCCCCCTGACGATCAATCAAGCTATGCATTGACCAAAAAGTTAAATATCCTGCGCAAGGACCTGTTTTCAAGAGGCACGGTGTGGACGGGCTCCACGAATTACACCAAATCGGCCTTCACTGTTTTCGCCTGGGCCTAAGTGGATCTCAGGCTCTCCTGACAACTACGACACCAACGAGAAAAGTGTAGTCCTATCATTATTCATCTAACACCTTTTCGGGGCCTAGATGCCATGCCGCCTGAAGGAAACACAAGGGCTGAGATATTGCCAAGTTGCTTAGGACTAGAGAGGCGCAGCTAAGAAGCAGAGGCTGCGTTTGGAACTTCCCGGTCGGTAAATTCGCGCTCTAACCACTGATACATTTCGAGTTCACAGTGACTCGACTGTGAGCTCTATGGCGGCCTCAGAGGCTCTGCTGACGTACAGAATGCAATAGATCCACTAAGCCCCATCATCATCATCATCATCATCTTCTGGTGCGGACACATTCTTCAATGGAAGTACCCGTTACACAACCGAAAACACGCCTTCTGCCTCGTTACGGATTCGCCGACACCAACCCACACGAGCTATGGTTCTGAAACAACTATTGTCGAACACCTGAAGACGTCTCAGGTCCGCTGCTCGAATAGGCCAAGTCTCACAGCCATACAACAAAACAGCCCGTACTGTAGCTTGATACACACGTCCCTTCAGATTCAAGGATAAACCATTCTGACGCCATAGGTGTCTCAAGTTAGCAAACGCGGCCCGAGCCTTGCAGATT
>NW_008752035.1:372978-384067 GCF_000715545.1 Opisthorchis viverrini | reverse complement strand
GTTCCAACCCCCAACCTGGAGGGCCAGGAGACTGTGTTCGTCAGACCTCTAACCATTGACCAACCTGGTATGAGAGACTCTGTGAGTGTCGCGGGACACTCTCACACTCAATGGGTCGCTGAGGTGCGCAAACCGTCACACCACGGTAAGGTCCAGTCTCTTCGTGACAGCCACTAAGCCCCGGGGTACAACCAAATGGGTCCATGGCAGAAAAAACATATGGACAGTAGATTATGTCGTATGTGTCCGATAATACAGGAAGGAAAACGAAGCCTGCCCCATTCCGGCAAGGAAAGTTAAAAAGAATGTGTACCACACAAAAGTATTTTGTAGCACGAAAACCCAATGTCTCATTTCCACGGCTTAATGCCACCATCTGGTACATTATTTAATAACCTGAAAACCCATCCCACCTAGTATTTACTGTGCACAACAATAGTGGCAATCCAACCCTCAGTCTAGTGTCATTTTGCAAGCCCACAAGAATGTTGGATTCGGTGAAAGAACACACGACGACTTGTTTTGCAGTCAGCTTTAACCGCATTCCTTCACTAGACCAGAGTTTTTTGGTGCTTTGATTAAACTTCCCCGAAGCGGTATCGCGTAGTTTTCACGTTTAAGTCGGACACCACTTTCGATCCGCGGATGATAAACGCTATCGCAGAAAAAAGTGGCATCCGACGTCACATGCATTGTAATGAACCTAGACTGGAAGGCTGTTTATCGCAACTTGTTCCGTGTTCGCTCGCATCGAGTCACCTTGTTAGTCTCCTCCGAGTGATCTTTCGAATCGTTTCCCCTTTCCCACAATGCGTTGCGAAAGCTACGCTGATTTGCATGTGCAGCAGTTTATCGGTGAAAGTGCGCTCGTGTTTGGTTGCCCTGAGATAAACGTCTATAGTGGATTATTTTCTCGACCACCGCGTATGACCAAGCGAAAGTCGAAGGCCAGTTACCACCGTAGACATGAATGGGTTGCCTCAAGTTGCAAAGTTTTCCACTTGCTTCAGTTCACTCATTGAGTCCTGGACGTAGGTGAACGCTTATCCAGAGATTCGGCCAGAAAGTCATGATTGACACATTACCCGTTGTTTCTCCAATATCGCGAGGAATATTTTCATTCTACTCTTAGGGATGTTGTCGACCTGAATGGAATCACTCGGTTCACTCATTCGTCCCAAAAAATGGAATAGAAGTTGTTTGTTACCGAAGAGAGCTGAGAAATTTCGCTGCAAAAGCCGGATGGAAAATCCGTACGAGTGTATGCTATGCGGGGGATCAACGCACGGAAGCACGCGACGATCACGTGAATCGTAGAGAATGTGACCAGTGAACAAATCAAGAGTGAAACGCTAATGTCATACGCACCATTTTCACATGAGGGTGACAAGAGTGTGCGAAAAAGTGGATTTAACACACAAGATTTATTACAGCTTACTCCTAGTTCCCATATGATGTAACAAAGGTAATAAGGTAAATGAGAGTAGTCCTGACAGCTGATGATATTTGCCAATCATCCATCTGGCGGAATTAGATGGAAGATTTGCTGATAAAGCGAAGAGATTGATTAGACATAAGTATGACTGGAGTTGAGGAACAAGAGTCTGAAGACCCTCCAGTTTGGTAAGATGAATCTACGTTGGGGTTGCAGTATCGGATACAGCGTTGGGAGACCGACAGGCTGATATGCAGGCCCTAGTTTGGAACGGTGAGGCGGGCACTGATCAACGTCGCCTTGAAGTAGACTGCTCATGTAGACCTCTCGTTTCAGGCGTGAATCGATGTATTCTGCAGCATACGAGTGTGTGATCTTCAGTAAACCATTAGAGACAGTCCAACACCACTAACAGGATCACTCTACCCACCGCATACAGCGTCATGGTTGAAAATGAAATTTCTGGCTCTAACCGCACTTATTCTCTTTCGTCGAGGTGATTATCGGGCAATCAACACAAACAGTTACACTTGTCTGGAGATCGAAGAAAAAACATGCATATTGTTTGTCACTCACACATTTATTCATACTCACATAGGCTCATTTGCAAACTGGATAAGACGATTTCTTTTGCGTGTCTCTAGGATGGCAGGAGTAGGCCACTGAACTGTGACTATCCTGAGCTCGAGATAGCTCAATGGTTAAGGCGCGAACTTACTGCAGGGAAGGTTCGCGGTTCGCTCAACTGCTCCTGTTTGGGCTTAAAGAAGCTGGCAGTATCTCGGGTTGACTTCCGGTAGTGTGGCACCGAAAGGTGTTACAGCACCGAAAAGGTGTTACAGCTTTTGAAACAAAAGTGCCGTCAAGTCAAGTGAATAGGTTCATAGGTTGGACGAATTTTAACGCTGATGGAGAAACAAGCAGAAAGATATCTTTCGACTAGCACACTAAATCAATATTGATTATCAGTGAAAAAGCCCTTTTGGTAGGGGTGTCTTAATTTCACAATCAACGAGTTGGGCGACTGAACATCATTCTGGAGGGGGTTGGTCCTTGTTCCTCTGACTTAGGACATTTAAATTGATGATCACTCTCGGTTGTAATGCAGAAATTCCGGTGATCCGTGTGGGCTAGTAAGTACCACGACAATTTGGTTAACGTGGACTTTTGGTGCGTACGTTAGATCTAGGTCACATCTCTTAATGATTTAACTTCAATTATAATCCAACATCGTCACGCACCAGGCCAGTTTCACGCGTTCTACTTTATTCAAACTCGGATGCCTGATAATTTCCACCGCCTCTGGCATTTTTCGCTGTGGCGTGAATTGTAGTCAGCGCATCAAAACTGTAGCATTCTCTAAGTGTACTTTATGCGCTGAGTGCGGTGACTAGCGGTCGATTTTCATGTCTTTTTTACGTTCTACCACTGCTAAGTCTTTGACTAGCGGTCGATTTTCATGTCTTTTTTGGTGGTTGGATCACTCTTCTGATGCGCACCGATTCGCTGCACTTAATTCTGTAGAAATTCCTTAGTTTAACTCGATTAGGCTAAATCTTGAACCAAAACCGCTTGTTGTTACGGTCAAGAAACCTAACTTATACGCGATTGGCCGGAAGAAGACCGCTTACCGGTCCAGCATCAAGCTGAGCTCTGATTGGCCAAAAGTGTGGACCCAACAGGCAATCGTGATTCGGTTGCCAGAGCCGCGTCCAGAAGGCATCCGAATTTCAAGAGCGTTGCCGCCTCATACATTTTTAAATACGATGAACTGCAATGTCTTTTTGACCTGGTTTTGGCCGTGTGCAATTCGTGGTGTCTTTCCTAAAAACTCTAGATTGGGAGGATAAAAACCGAGAATAAGCTGAGGCATGACGGCTATTACAAATTCATCGGGGGGCAACTCTTCAATTGCATCAGTGCAGAGTGCAGTACTTTCCTTCTGGAAAGCTAACTAGTGCCCCTAGTAGATATGGAATAACAGTAGTTCCGACCCTACTGGGTCTCGCCACGGGCAGCAGAATTCTCCTTGATTGACGCTATATCAGGCTAGCTGGATATCCACTATCTCAGAGTATGGGTTTTCAACTTCAATCTGGGCGGCTGTGCGACCAACTCTTCCGGTACACAGAACGCTTACTCGGCCAAACACTAACAAGGCATCCTTGGCGAATACCGCCTTAGGATTGGCCAACGAATAGTTCAAAATCGCCCCAGTGTCAAGCTATTACAGTAATTGTAAAAATAGATGTACCGCTTAGGTGCGTTTAAAATGTAATCGCAATGATCGCAAAATATGTTCGGTGAGTGCGGCCAAAGCTTCCTGCTCGAAAGCTTCTACAAAGATATTTACAAAATCCAGGAAAGTTGGAAATCCGTGTTCACACTGGCAGTGCGGTATCCGTCAGTAGCAACCACTCCCTTATTTCTACAGAATCCGGTTTTGGCACATTCGTATATGATAAGCTGCCACTGAAATTCACAAAAATGTCACGTGGTTTCACGGGGAAACTCGTGATTCCATCGGTAAAGCCGTGTTGAATTCCTGAAATATAAGTGCTCGATTTGTCGGTCAAAGGTTTTAGAATATCTGCCAAGAATCTGGTCAGATGATGGAGTGAGGAAGCTGGTACGTCCACCATCGAGTCGACTTTTGGTAGACCGCAAAGTTCTAAATGGTTCAGAACAGGTCGTAAATATCCAACTTCACTCTTATTGTCTGGGGACGTGACATTACTGCTGTCAATACGCCAGTAAAGTCCATCAGCTAGGTATTGTTCGATCTTTTGAAGATGACGCCTTTTGGTCGTGACAAATCCGATGATTCCAGCTTTTCAGAATTCCCAGTCGCTTTAGACGAACGGATCTTGCGGCTCCTTGGGCGTGCATGGTGAACCGGAACAGTGCCACATTCGAGCTTCGCACTTGATACCAACAATAATAAGCAGAAAATTGCATAACGGGTGCAACCATATCCGTCACAAACAGACAAGACTATCTCACCTAGTCACGTGTGCACATCGCCAACTCATTTGGCTGTAATGTGTTGTGTGTCGTTTGGCTGTACTGGAGGGGGTGTGACACTCATATGGTTCCTTCTACTATTTTTCGATAACTATAGGCTAGGCAAGCGAATTCTCCTGGTCTTTCACGTCGGAGGGGAACAAGAATGGCGAATCGTTCCTTGAAATTCAGATTAAAAAAATCGTTCAGCTGTAACACCATTTCGGTGCCTAGCTGCCACGCTACTCGAAGGAAGCACGAGGGCTGGGATACTGCCAGGTTGCTTAAGCCTAGACAAGGGAAGTCGAGAGGCAGAGGTCGGGTTCGAACCACGGACCTTTCGGCTTTAAGCACTTGGGCCATCTACTAACCATACAATCACCTTGCGGTTGAGCATTTGAGTTAGGCACCGTACTGATAATTCAGACCGGGGGGAGGGGGGCTTGGAACTATCCCGGCTAACATATAAGCACAGTGTGCACCAATGAAAGCAATGGCACGCCACACCAGCCCTCACTTGATTAAAACTACCCACGGAGCAGTATTTCTTGCATTCAGCCTCGTTAGTACTTCGTGCATCCTACCCCACTCCGTTCTTCCACATAACCATTCAACAGCAGCGACTATCGCTTGAGTATCATCGACCAAAATTACCGACAGGGGTTTCAAATTGACACAAACTTACGGCGAATGGTGGCTTTATGCTCCAATTTCATGGTAAAGGGACTCATCTATATCATAAGTTATTGGGAACTTTGTTTTCTAAGCAAGAGGGGATGAAATTCAATCAAAATATCAGAAATCGTTGGAAGCGCGAGCATCCCCACGGACTAGGAAGATACAGCGTCCCGATTGGATCATTGCACCTAGTTGTGAACGTCCAGACGTAATACGGGTTTCTGCAGTGATAGCTTATGTTTATTCGCTAACTGGTCTCGAGATAGCTCGGCGGTGAAGGCGCGAACTTACTGAGATGAAATTTCGCGATTCGGACCCAACCGCGGCATCTTGACTGGTTCCGTCAAGGGTTGGGTAACCTGGCACGACAGTTATGCGCCGTGGATTATATCATTATTATAACTGGTTCTCCGCACATTTGTCTTCTGCCTCAGCACCAGACATATCTTGATATTGACTCATTTTCCGTCCGTCACGATCCTTAATTAGGTTGATGATTTTGTGTGCGTGCTGGAAATACAAACGATTCTGATGGCTTTCAGTTGGCTTCTTTGGGATGAACCAATATTGTGAAGTTCCCCACGTGACTGGTGGTCCAACTGGATTGTGTTTTTTAAAAGTCATCCGTACGCTCATCGCTTACTGCACTTTGAGCCTTGCCCCGAAAGTATACTCTAAAATTGACCATAGAATTAGCGTAAGGAAAACTCCACATAAGCTTTAGGAATATACTGTCCACTAGCTAACATCACCTTGCTGAGAGACCTGGTTCCTTCCACCATCCCCACGAGCAATCCTAGGGTTAACGAGCGGAACAAAATCCATATAAGCTGGAAGGGAGGTGCCTTCTATTAAACCATATCACGCTACCACAAGACACAGTTCCTATTAATTAGTTCTATTTGTTTTACAACCCTGATCTTTGAGCATACTGAGTGAGCGTCTCAACCTTCGCATGTCGCTTTGTCGAGACCGTATACACCTGCCCTGACAGGCTCGGTTCTCCACTACCTAAGAAATAAGACTGCAAAACAGAAAGTCGGAGAGCCTATGTGTGTGGCCAGACTGGAACTTGATCACGTCAACAGGATCTACAACAGTGCGGATCTCCACAATGAAGGATGCCATGAAAAGCAACGAACTCTGGAACAGTTGTGCGGCAAAGGAGTAACGTCGCGTTCAGGGTTGACCTCGGCAAACTCAAACGGGGATTCGTAGGTCTACAAATCCTCCTCCGAACGGAATCGCCACTAAAAATGGATGTCCTGCCAGGAGAGAATTTGTTGCGTGGATTTGGGGCAACAGTAGCTATCATGTTTAGTACGGATACAATTACGGCATTTCTTGAGATTCTAGTGCATCTAGAAAGGTGTTCTAACGACCTGACCCTAAGGGAAAGGGGATATGGGAACAACAAATCTAGTGTGTGTGTGTGTGTGAATAAGCATTAGGGGAACAGCCTGAGAACGTCCGACGTTTTCTAAACCTATTCTCCATCCTGTACCTAATGCATTTCTTTCGATCCATTAGATCAGCTCTTGATATTCGTAAGCATTTCTGTTTGTCCATTCAGTTTACTCAAGTGCTCAACAGTTTCGGAGGATAGTTCCCGGCATTCAGTACCATTCGAGTGATCTCAGATGCTCCTAGTTTATGTGGAATGACAACCGCGCCAAACCTTAGTGCGCCCTAGTGATGAGACGAACACCCCTCTCACGTAGTGACTAAGCAAACTCAGCAGCCACCAGGCTTCTTGAAAAGTGTTTGAGTCCAATATGGGCCGCTGTTCGGTCAACATATTCAGTACACAGCGCAAGATTGATTACGCAATCCAGATGTATACTACTGACAGATAACTTGGAATAACACCTGGATGTTCTAGCTCCCAGAAACCAGTGTGTTTTTACTGTGTTGCGTACAGTCCAGGAGGATAGTGCAACTGAAGTGAACTATCTCCATGCTAACCATCATATCATGTCAGAAATCACTGACCTTAGCACGTTCCGTGCCCACTTCTGAGTCTAGTGGACCTAAATTTCAAGGTGCCTGCTGCTATTATTCCATGCAGGATGGTCGATCACTGAAAGAGCCAAACTCATGAAAATCGAGCTGGGATTAATCTTGACCGGGTTTGCAGCAACCATATCCCCCACAAGTGTTGGAACCGCATCGGTATTCCAGTGGCCAAAAACGATCGCTATTCAACGAGTAACTGATCTTCACTAACTATAATTTCTAGAGATGAATGGCTCTTCTAAAGAATCCACATGCCTCCTCCCGTGGATGCGGATGTGTCTACGGTAAACTCTCCCCCAGAGTTCACCATATGAAATGGTGTCAGGGAAGGGTGCTGTCTGTCGCCCTTCCACCTCAGCCTGGTATTCGACGCGCTGCTGGAGTATATTTTATCTGTCTCTAATCAATATCAACATCATCAAAGAGAGCATAACGTCAGTGTTCAACACTAATGCTTCGCTACTATACAACCATAGTCTACTTCAAGGGGTTATGGTGAAAAGAATGAAAGTGGATGGAGAAAGGACGCAATGTTAGTCAACCGCAATCATTCCGAGGTAACTACACCTCTAAACACTCATTCAGATAATCTGGATGGAAACTTAAAACGAGGACGATTCTGACGGCAATTAACAATCCTCTTGTAGCGCCCCCTAACCATGCACACGGAGGATCACGCGAAACGCATCCTGAAAGGCGAATCTCATCAACAGCACCCAGACTTAGTGTAACCTTCATAGCCCTCTGTGAGGTCAAAGAATGACTACCTCTCGTCGTGTTCCACTCTGAAGTGGGCAGGAAAAACGACCTTTCTGGAGCAAAAGGTGACTCGGCATGCGCGATACACGGCCTACCAACAAAGCTTTTGGCGCTGGAAGCACTACTCGATTGAAGTTGTTGCACAACAGATCACTCGCTTTCTAATTGCTTCGTTACTGATTCACCGACACGAACTACGCACCTGGAACAACGGATGTAGAAATGAAGGTGTCTCGCAGAGGCCACGTCACACAGCCATACAACAGCAGAGCTCGTACTGCAGGCAGATACACAAGTCCCTTCAGATTCAGGGATATGCCACTTTAGTACCATAGGCGTCCTAAACGAGCAACGCGACCCGAACCTTAGAGACTCGTACACTGACCTCATTTGTCACAATGCAATGGGAACCAATACAAACTCCTAGATCAATAGAACCCTCCACAACTTCGAGTGTCCCTCAGTGAAGTGGCGTGTTCAATGGCTGTGTTCGAGAGCATGAGCTTATATTTTGTGAATCAGTTCATCCAAAAACTGCAGCCCCTTCTGCTCGAAAGCGAGAGCGATATCATCTGCGTATTCCAGATCGACAAGGTTTTCGTTAGCAGCTATTTGATCACTAGGGTTTTGAAGCGTTCGTCTCCTTACCTCATAGATAACGAATGGCTACACTGGGCGTGGTTGTCGGACACCATTTCATATACGTATGCTTTTAGAGAGCCCTCTGTAAACTCGCAAACGCACACAAGCTTGATGATAAAAAAAAACTAATTATCTGCCTTTAACACCTCGGTGATCCAGATAAATCCGGGGCGTTCAGCTACAGATAGTGCCCTTCTCGGATAAGATCTTTAAGGAAGACAAACTAATTCAAATAACTCTGCTGGTTGGTTCAGCATTCCTCTGACACCTGGAAAGTGTAAACTATTGCACGAGACTGGATGGGATCTACCCCAATCCCCTGGCCTGCAGGTGAACCGACCAGTGCGGTGGATATGTTTCTCTACCCGGGCGGCTGCACCGGTGCCGGTTGACTGGCGAAGGACAAAATCACTTCACCAATCAGGAAGCGTCCTCTAACCTCCAACATTTGTGAAGCTGATGCGCAAAGAGATTTTGAAAGATCCTGTGTGTCTGGGATATTTTGGCGCCAACGTGGCATCAGATTCGATCTATCGTACAGTGCCGATCAGAAAGGTGGTCACTGCGTGCGGAAATTCTTTCTGTTTTTGCTCGTCGGTGCTTCCGAACCACCACTGGTTGAAACATCAGATCGGTAATGCTGAGGTAGGCCAAATGGTTTTCGGGAAACCTAACTTACTTGATAGACCAACTTGTCACACTCCATAAGCTACACTGGTCAGGTCACGTTTCGTATGCCAGAGAGCAGTCTTCGTCAAGCCGTGCGTCGGGTATGGACGACCCGGGGGNCCGATTGGATCATTGCACCTAGTTGTGAACGTCCAGACGGAATGCGAGTTTCTGCAGTGGTAGCTGATGTTTATTCGCCAACCGGGTTCGAGGTAGCTCGGTAGTGAAGGCGCGAACGTACTGAGATGAAATTTCGCGATTCGGACCCAACCCGGCATCTTGGACTGGTTCCGTCAAGGGTTGGGTAACCTGGCACGACAGTTATGCGCCGTGGATCATATCACTATTACAACTAGTTCTCTGCACATTTACCTTCTGCCTCAGCTCCAGACATATCTTGATATTGACTGGTTTTCCGTCGCCACTATCACTTAATTAGTTTGATGATTTTGTGTGCGTGCTGGAAATACAAACGATTCTGATGGCTTTCAGTTGGCTTCTTTGGGATGAACCAATATTGTGAAGTTCCCCACGTGACTGGTGGTCCAACTGGATTGTGTTTTTAAAAAGTCATCCGTACGCTCATCGCTTACTGCACTTTGAGCCTTGCCCCGAAAGTATACTCTAAAATTGACCATAGAATTAGCGTAAGGGAAACTCCACATAAGCTTTAGGAATATGCTATCCACTAGCTAACATCACCTTGCTGAGAGACATGGTTCCTTCCACCATCCCCACGAGCAATCCTAGGGTTAACGAGTGGAACAAAATCCATATAAGCTGGAAGAGAGGGGTCTTCTATTAAACCATATCACGCTACCACAGGACACAGTTTCTACCAATTAGTTCTATTTGTTTCACAACCCTGATCTTTGAGCATACTGAGTGGGCGTCTCAACCTTCGCATGTCTCTTTGTGGAGACTATACGCACCAGCCCTGACAGACTCGGTTCTCCACTACCTAAGGAATAAGACTGCAAAACAGGAAGTCGGGGAGCTTAAGTCTGCAACCAGACTGGAACGTAACCAGGGGAACAGAAGGCGTTTTCAACGTGAAAAGCTGGACGTCGAGCTCCACTAACGACGACTCGGATGCGACGCTAGGAACAACTGACGGCAGTTGTTAATCACGTCCAGATAAACGTTCAGCTGTAACACTTTTGAGGCCTAGCTGTCATGTCATCCGAAGGAAGCACGAGGTCTGGGATACTGCCAGGTTGCCCAAGCTTCACAGTAGAAATTTTCGGGGGTTGAGGTTATAATGCTGACAGGAGGTGATATATTGAATTCGAGATGGGGCTCGCCCCATTAGCTAACAAATTCACACACTGGAATTCGAAAACATTTAAAACAAATCGAGAAGTCAACTCCTCAGAAAAGTCTGTAATCTGGGGGCTTCTAAGATCTCCTGGTTCATATCATATGAGCTGACAATGCAAATGACAATGTAAATGTTGTTCACACTTTTTGGCGGTCTGTGTGGGTAAGTCGGTGCTACGATAAGTTGGTTAGCGGCCAGATGTCATGCGAATTATTCGGGTTGAACTTTCTACGTCAGATCTTCATCACATTTGACTTGACCAATCATTGTGCATCGCCAAGTGTTGACTCAAATGACCTAAAAACCGCTCGCGGGCTTCATAAACTCTATTCTAGTCACGTTGGGTTGCTTGGGGTCTTAACCGCACCTGCCGATAGTTACTGGGCTGTGGATCTCCTGAGAACTTCCGACATTTTCTAAACCTATTCTCCATCCTGTACCTAATGCATGCCTTACGATCCATTAGAGCAGCTCTTGATATTCGTACGCATTTTTATTTGTCCATTCAGTTTACTCTAGTGCTCAACAGTTCCGGAGAATAGTTCTCGGCATTTAGTACTATTCGA
>NW_008752035.1:362424-370651 GCF_000715545.1 Opisthorchis viverrini | reverse complement strand
CTCCATAAGCTACACTGGTCAGGTCACGTTTCGTATGCCAGAGAGCAGTCTTCGTCAAGCCGTGCGTCGGGTATGGACGACCCGGGGGCGGTCAGTACTTGGGTTCGCAACGAAGATAACTCAGTAACGTTGCCAACTGATTACTACTTGGATGGGACTAGACAAACAAACGGTGACCAATGACGACCCGCATTTTCGTTGTGTGACTCCCTCCCTCCTTACACCTTTAGAGAACAAGGACTACTTAGCGTAAACGAAATGAATGGCTCATCGAATCCAACGCGTGGATCGCCCTATCCTAGTCGAAGCAAGATGTGGCGGCTCGAAGCGCACAGCTTGAGGATAACAAAAAAGCCATTTTGAAAAATCTGAACCGTACGTTAGATGCAAAACGAAAAATCAGAGGACACTACTTACTTTAGCCAGGCTGGCAGTGAAAAGGACACACTCGTACAAATTAGCCATAGTTGAGAGGAATACGTCTACATGGGGTCGTTTGAGTACATACACACGATGTGTAACACCGTCGATCTCCACACCAACTTTGAAGTCAGCTTGTTCGACCATCTGAAAAGTGAGGAGAGGTGCGAATGTGCATGAATGTACGGATATTCCAGATCAGTAAAAGGAGTCATGGGTGATGTTTTTCAGAGTTAAAGGGGGTAGCTAATAAAATAGCCATAGAGGGAAGACATCGTTGACTGTCTTTAGAGAATTCGTCAAGTTACGGAATGTCTTGTGCATTGGTGAATTACCAGTAAGGCGGCGCATGAATTTCAAACACAAATGTGGCCCAAATTACAAGCATGTAGAACGGCTAGTTCCCTGAGTGGAATTCTGGCTGGTGAAACAGAGAATAATGCTGGTCCTAGAAAATACATCCCTGATGATTTAGCAATATTTAGATAAGGGTTAAAGGAATCTCAGGAAGAAGGATGTAACCTTCCAATCCTTCCGAACAGGCGGTAACAAACTCCAAAATGGGTGAAANAGGCGGCGCATGAATTTCAAACACAAATGTGGCCCAAATGACAAGCATGTAGAACGGCTAGTTCCCTGAGTGGAATTCTGGCTGGTGAAACAGAGAATAATGCTGGTCCTAGAAAATACATCCCTGATGATTTAGCAATATTTAGATAAGGGTTAAAGGAATCTCAGGAAGAAGGATGTAACCTTCCAATCCTTCCGAACAGGCGGTAGCAAACTCCAAAATGGGTGAAATTAGAAGAGATTGGTGGACTAGCTTGGTGCGTGGTCATCTTAGCGCGTGCCGGTCATTGGGCTTGAAAGCAGATGATTAACTTGTTTACGTACAAATTAGATGCCAAATTTTGAAGGTGTGTTAGCAACTTTGATGAGATTTGAGATAGAATGACAAGGCGAGTGAAGGCGCAATCGCTACTCGAAGGATCCTCATGTAGAAAACGAAGGATAGTGATGAAAGCGTCGCATCCTGGACAGCACCTGAGTAAACAAGTCGCACGCTCACTTTAACTTGACGTCTGATAACTCTTCGCAGCGGGTTATGTTCGGGACCGGTTGGGATATTTCTTCGAATGCCACCGTTCGGTCTGATATCCAGTGCTTGGGTGCACCTGGTTGGGTCGTGCCACAGGCGAAATTCCTAGCTCTATGCAAAGAGGTGGCAATCTCGTCCCAGTATGAGTTCACATCTGATGGTGGAGCATTTGGAAGAGACTCTAGAAGACGATTCTTGTAAGTTCGTCTGACATCCGGATCTGCCAGTCTTTCAGTTGCCATGCGATTTGTCCGCACCTTACGCGACCCCGGGAAACGTAGGGAGAAGCGACTCCGGACGAGCGCGTGGTCAGAGTCCACAAATATGTTCCAAAACGACCAGCAGTCAGTTATGGACCCACGCCATCGGTAACTGATGACAATGTGGTCGATTTGAGTTTGTGGTCGGCTATTTCGGAAGTTCGTACTGCATAAAACAGCCTGCGATCAGCACACAGCTGAAGCAATCGTTCCCCATTGTCCGTAGGTACCGAGTCCAGTCCATGTCGACCTCCTAATTGAGTCTCAGATGCACTAAGCCTGCTCACTTGCGCATTCATATCTCAGGCAATCACTACAATCTCTGAGCTTTTAGCCCGCCGCAGCAGGGCTACAGTCGGTTGGGGTGTGGGCAGACACGATAAACAGACATTTATCAACTTGCCGCTTGTGAGACTCCTTCACAGACGTTGCCAGACGGAACGCAGAGAGGCGACTATCAACAGGTATCCACTCAAGTAAGGATACTTCCGTCCGGTGACTTAGCACAATACCAACCCCTGCACATCCCACCGCAGCAGCCTCTGGATCACCAGAGGTGCGCAGCCGGAAGCGTCACACCACGGTAAGGTCCAGTCTCTTCGTAAGATGGCGAATTTACTGATCGGAAGGTCTGTGGTTCGAATCCGATCTCTATCTCTCGACTTCCCTTGTCTAGGTTTGGGCAACCTGGCAGTATCCCAGCCCTCGTGCTTCCTTCTGGTGGCATGGCAGTGAGGCACCGAAAGTGTGCTACAGCTGAACGATTTTTCCTGTGATAAAGGTCGTTATGGTAGCTGACCGTCGTGGCGTTATAGAAAGGCGCCAGAGTTCCCCAGATTTGTGGTGATTTCAAAATACTCCTAAAGCTCGAACTGAGATGATCCTGAAGCCAGACAACCTCTTTGAAGATGTTAGAGAAACTAAAACTTTTTCCCTAAAGTTGACCTCGCTAATCCTCACATATGAATTCCATTAGACGAGGATTTAAAACCGTTAACGATAAACACACCGTGGGATCACAACAGTTCAGCATTCTTTCATTTGACCCACATGTCGCCAAATGTATTCAGTGGGTGAAGTAACAGACAGAACCACAGTAGTGCTGTAGAACGAGACCGGCAACCAATACTGCCCCTAAGGCACCCTACGTGCACAAGAACTAGATTCATGGTTTCTTCTGGCTCTGGTATTGATTGGCTCGAACCAAACAATGCGTCCAAGTCCCATTTATTGCTCGGGTTACTTCAACACTCTTTTCGAGGTACTTCTGACTTTACCTCTAAAACCCAATACCTCCAAACATCGGATTCCCGGTGCTTTTCACTTGAACACGGACAATTCCCACACGCCTCGACATGGGGAATCCTAAGATATCCGAAGCTCAAGCCTGCCTATCTGGTTATCAAACATGTGACTGATGAATACCCAGTCTGGGTTTGGAGCTCATATGCGTGTCAAGAATTCATAGCTCTGTGGTTTAGCCGCGAACTTACTGACAGGAGGTCTGCGGTTTGAACCCAACCCACGCATCCCAAATACCCTTGTTTTGGCTTGGAAATCCTGGCAGTATCTCAGCCCTCGTGCTACCTTCGGGTGGTATGGCAGCTGGGCACCAAAGGTGTCATAGCTGAACGACGAATTCAGTGGAACTCGAAAACTCACAAACTCAAGATGATGCAGTGGCCGTATTTTGGGCAATCATAAGATTTATAAATCACTTTATGGCGATGAATTCAAAACCGTTGCGCAACACCTGCATGCCTTGTAGTTTCTAAATGACATCCAGATGTTAGTTGCCGGATTACGGCTGCGGTAATTCAGAGATGGGCGTTCATATGTGCCGTGCCTGACAACGAAATCGTGCAACAGCCTGGAAAAAATCAATCATGCAGATTTCCTGTCACGCTACTCAGCGTTCAGTCGGCCTACTCAACTGCCACTCTCAACAGAACCGCGCCCCTTCGCGCGCAGAGGTTGTGTAGACCAGTAAACAGTATCACAATGTGTTGATTAAATTAAAGGGGTAATAATATAATAATATTCATTCAGCTGTAGCACCCTTTCGGTGCCTAAATGCCATGCCACCAGAAGGAAGCACGAGGGCTGAGATACTGCGAGGTCGCCCAAGCTTAGACAGGAGAAGTCGAGAGGCAGAGGTCTGGTTCGAATCATGGACCTTCAGTAAATTCGCGATCTAACCACTGAACCGTCTCGCACGATGGCCTAGACAGAAGTAGTCGAGATGACAAGGTTGGGTTCGAACCCCGAATCTGCCAGTCACTAATTTCTCACCTTAATCACTGAGTTATTTCGAACAAGTTGAAGTTTCACGATAAAAACCGATGGTCTCATTAATATAGTTCGTTTGGGCATTTTCAAGTGTCCCTACAGATTTGAAACAAGTACACTTAAATTAAGACAAACGCTGATTGAATGTGTGCATCCGCATAATATTTTGCAATATGACGTGCGAAACGTTAAGGTCAAAGCATCGTCTCAGATGTTCCAGGCGGGGACTTCCAACAACAGTGGGACAGTCTACCTGAAAATAAACTGCTGCTCAAGGAAAAACCTCCAGAGTTGGGATCCCCCTCAAAAGTGGTTCACTTCCGAGCCGGCAACACCGAAATTAACGTGTATATTTCTCCAAAAAAAGTCATCTGTGAGTTTAAGGACTCAAATTAAAGGGGCGATGACTGTATAACGCTTAACGAAGGTTCTTAGAAGTCTATAAGGGACGAACGGATATGCAGTATGATGGGTAACCAGGTGTCCCCTAATCTACTATATTTCGCACTGATTTGATATACGTCTGGACCACATAGATACCATGTTGCAAGCCTGAAATGAGCGTGCCACTAAGAGACTTCTTTTGAATGAATTAAAACCAAACGTAGAAAACAGATCTCATGGAGGGAATCTACATAAAGATAGCGACCTGTGCCTAGGTCGCCGATTCGACGTAGCTCAGAGGCGAAATTACTAAGCGGAATATCACTGGTTCGAACCCAGCCCCAGAATCTCAACTTCCATGTTATTGGTCTACTCCGGTAATCGAGAAATACGATCCAGTACCACTGCCGGTGAACAGATTATCATACTCTTCTTATCCCCTTCCTGAGGATGCATACTGCGTTGTAGCATGTCGGAGCACAGGCCGCTCACAAGTGACGGCCGAAAACGTTTTGATGAGATCCCCTAGTGAGGACCTACGTGTTAACCGTGCAAGCGAATCGATAGCGAGCGAATTTCGGCACACAACTGTTAAACAAGCACGTGAAAAATTTAAAAAAATGAAAGTAAATTACAATTAAGAAAATTAAAATAGAACCAAAAAAGACAGCGAACAAACAGTAATACACACACATAAAAAGACTTCCGGAAATGATACGACGATGGATGAATCGTTATCATCATCATTATCAGCACCACCAGATGAGAACACTGGTTTTTCACTGCCACACAACCACAAGTGATTTGAAAAAAGATATAATCAAAAGAAAAAAATGGGACAGGATCTAGAACTACCCTAGAACGAACATCCGGAGTGAGCACATCTCCAACACTCAGATAACCTGGATAGATACCAACAGCATGAAGGTCAGTGACATCGGTTAGCCGTCCAGTGCCTCCAGACAAGCGCAAGGAGGGTCATGTGAACTCCATGCTGGAAGGAGAACATCACCAGCAGCGCCCAAACTTTCCGTAACATCCTAATTCCCCATCTGCAATGTCATTCCGAATTCGCTGATTTCAGTCGAGTCTGGGTAAAATTCCGAGACATTGTTGGTCAAATATCTTAAGGTGTTTCAGATCCACGACCCGATGTTACCAAGCCATAGCACAATGCAGTCCGTCTGACACGCGCGTCCTTTGGGACCCAGTGACATGTCTTTTTGACCTCACAAACGGCACAAATTGGTAGAGAGCATTCTGGCCATTGGAATTCCCGGGCTCACTTCGTTTGTCACACAAACATAAGAGTTAATGCAACTTCTGATATAATTACGGCATTCCCCAAGTTCGAATGTCACTCACTGAATTTTTAAGACATTTTTGAAGACTGTATGTCCTATAGCACGACCTTGCTCTTTATGGGTGCGAAGCACACGCCGAAGGACTGGATAAACTCGGTTAGATTTTCAAGTTATGCTTGTGCCTCCAGCTCTTTCAGAGATAAGAACAGTTCCGTCTGCATATTTCGCGTCATAAGTTTCACCTGAGGAAGGTCCGACACCGGGGTTCCAGAGACCTTCGAGTGTTCGTCTCATCATCAAATCAACAACGAAAATGATCAGAAACAATGTAGACCAACAATGAAGGAACTGTGGAAACAAGTAGCAATGGAACCAGCGACCCCACCATATAAGGTTGCCGGAAGAGGGAAAGCCTTCATAAAAACACCATCGTTCCAAGCCACAAAAATCAACTCCCCAGTAGTAAGACATAGTACTACTGCATTGAAAAAGCCACCGTTCTGAAAACATCGGCTCAAAGGGTACCACAGACTTTTGTTTGTGGTGCATTTAACCCACCTTCACAGAAATCATCCGGGGATTTTACCATGCTGCAGTAAAATAACGGCGTCTGGTGAAATGAAATTGTGGTGTCCTAACTAACACCCTAACTTAGTTGTACAGACACACCTTTCCAAACCTACCAAGTGTCCTTCGATAGATGTGTGCGAACCCACCCATACTGTCAGTAGCACCAGAAAGGGCTTTTTGCGCTCATTGACGGTGACCCCTATGAGGTGCCGAGTTAAGAAAGCAACAAATCTGTAATATTAGCATGATCCGACAGTTGCCACATTGAGAACGAGGCAGATGGTAGCGCAAAATAGACATTTTTGACTGGTGAAATTCTCTAATCGGGTAAATACTCGTAACTGATGGGTAAAATGTCCGGAATTCCAAGAACAAAGGCTGATGAGTTGATGTTTCGATGTTTGACAGGTATTCCTTTTGAGTTGTTTTTTTGTAAACTATGCGATCCACCAGAATGCGTAAAAAATCATCGTCTTAAGGATGGCAATTCGATGCGAGGAAACACCGCGACTGTCTGCATGCAACTTAAGACAAATGTAGGACAAATGTCATACACACGGGATTCAGAGGAATCGTGCTATTTTCAATGAAAACATTTTTTGTATAACATTCATTAACTCTGTCGGAGCAGACCGTATCCCAGGATATCACCTCCTGTCATGTCGCTTAAGCAATCTCTCCGGAATAGAGGACGACTGTAACCGGAAGAAGTCCTTGCCCTCACCAGGATTAGGTTAGCCAATCAGGATACAGAATTAGGACCCAAGAAGAGCGAATCGATTAGGATTGCAGAAAAACAATATACAAACAAATTTCCGTCTAACAATTGAGGTTCCCAAGCTCTGTGATAATCAAATACAAACAAAAAGGCCGAAATCACACCGCAGCAAGAACAAAGCTACTCCTCGGACAAAACGCCTAATCCTAACGACCGGACAATTCAAACCCAACCAATCAGAACAACGCTATTAAGTATGTCCAAAAAATAACACAAAACGGTCAGTCACACAGTTATGTGATCTAAACGCACTTCTTCGTTTTCTCATCCTAGCTGATAATCCTAGGTTGAGGCATATCAAAAGTATAAATTTTCCGGTTTCCGACCACGGAAGCTGTATGTCAAGGTTTCTCGTCGTTCTCGATTTTGCGGGTCAGAGTTGGGTTTGTATACAAGAAAGACAAGGGAAATGAATGTCAAAAGTGTGGTAATAGTTTCAAAATTCATTCGGAAGGATCATGGGACTGACGACAATAAACATAGGCCGACATATCGGCACTAATTTGTAAACGTTGGGCTTGTGTTTAGCTCGTGACTGATTCCTTCAAACACGCCCTTCACCCAGTTGTCCAAGATGAGATGAAGGGACTGGCTGACTAAAAGTCCGCATTGTCATACCACCGGGTTCTATGAAATCATGTAGGTATTTGTGTCTATCACGTCAGACCCAGTTGTGATGAGATGAAGGGACTGGCTGACTAAAAGTCATGTAGGTATTTGTGTCTATCACGTCAGTCATTAGAAGTACAAATGTCTGTCGCCAGACAGCAGTCAAAATTCGTCCTCAGTATCCACGCCTACGTTTCCAGTATAGACCCGCCTCATAGAAGCAATTCACTCAGGCCTTGTTTTGAGTAGCTGCTAGTTTAAAGGCTCATTGTATGCGTGATCCTCAGGTGCACAAAAAGCGCATCCCTGCAAGCAGGCGAACGGATCTCCCATATCCAGCTAAGAACCTATTAGACTAATCATCATTGCCACTGAGGACAACACTAGAGACAACTCTCGCTAAACGTGACAGGTTCCAGGATACCAGCCACCACTTCTATTACTGAATGGTTCAGATCACAGTATCTTGAAAACACCAGTAAGATGATTCGGCAAACATGGGGAAAAGGCTGAC
>NW_008752035.1:357590-361008 GCF_000715545.1 Opisthorchis viverrini | reverse complement strand
GTCGTTGACCAGACAGCAGTCAAAGTTCGTCTTCACTATCCACTCCTACGTTTCCAGTATAGACCCGCCTCATAGAAGCAATTCACTCAGGCCTTGTTTTGAGTAGCTGCTAGTTTAAAGGCTCATTGTATGCGTGATCCTCAGGTGAACAAAATAAACGCATCCCTGCAAGCAGGCGAACGGATCTCCGGTATCCAGCTAAGAACCTATTAGACTAATCATCATTGCCACTGAGGACAACACTCGAGACAACTGTCGCTAAACGTGACAGGTTCCAGGATACCAGCCAGAACTTCTATTACTGAATGGTTCAGATCACAGTATCTTGAAAACACCAGTAAGATGATTCGGCAAACATGGTGAAAAGGCTGACCATTGGAGCGTATCTGCGGAAAGACACATCACCCTTGGAAGCATTTAGTTTCGTAATGAATGGTTTAAACAAACGTAACGGTAAGAAACACCATCAGCAACTTGACAGCAGTGATCAAAGACGGTACTTAACTGTCATGTCACCATAAGGAACATCTTTGTAAGGATTGTAAAGGAAGGGAAGGAATGGAAAAGCCTCAAAGAAAACTATCAACGACAAGGTGCCCACAGTGGTGAAATAAACACACTTAGGAGGATGTCATCATCGGGAGTGACCTTTACGAACCTCAACCAGTGAAAGCCCAGCGGATGTTGACAAACACGCGGCCCAACTAGCATCGGTTAGGCATCGTCCTGAAGAGTTTACAACCAAGCACGAGAGAAACTACTCGGGCAGCAGTTAGGCATGGCATCGCCCAGATCGACTGTGACCGCATTTAGTTCGTGCCGCCATATCACGGTCCGTCTTCTATCTTCCAAAGGGAAAGCAAACTTTGCCGGTAGATGAAGGTCAGTCAACTGTAGTACACGTCCCAGCCACATTGACCAAGTAAAATCTATTTGCTCCTCTGGCGACCGTGATGCAGTAAAAAGTACTTGATTAGGCACCATTTTGTTGCGGATCCACTGCAACAAGCTAACTAAAACCGTCACAGGCATTCGCGAGAAATTCCCCAACTTTTGTCCCTTGTGTTATCGCCATCCGCACGAACGTTCAAAGTGGAATTAACGACGGACAGCCTATCAATCAAAAACATAGTCTTCAGTGATGATTACACGCAGCAAAGTTCCACTTGAACTTGTAAAATGTGCACGGTATCACCGATAGATGAGCCTGAACTAATCCCGTTTTCGTTCTTAAGCGCTGCTTTGCACCATCAAGTCAGCTCTGCTGGAAGGATTTCTTTTTCGCTTGCGAATGCAGTCTGCTTCCACAAACAAAAGTCTGCTAGGGATACTAAATTGTCTCCCCGACAGAAGGTGCACCATCAGGTGACAGGCGACGAATATTGGGGATCTATACCTCGTTAATGAAAAACCCACGGAGTTTGGATGTCTTCAATCACAGAAAGCAGGATGTGATGAAATTAGTCACTTCAGAGAAATCGCAAGCTCGCATCTCGCGGAATTCAACGACTTCCGGTCAAACAGTTTAAACAAACGGTGAAGTGTTCAAACGCAGTCGCTGGAGTTTCGTTAGACGAGCACTGCTGATGACAGTTTCGTTAGATGAGCACTGCTGATGATTCTTAACAAGCAGTACAATGCTTATCGGGTTTTCAGCGTAGACTGGTTTCACTTAAAGGACGAAATTTTCCCAAATCTCCTCACACTGCCAACAATCCGCTACCCCATTTCTGTGGATAAGTGGGCCTCATTGATGATTTTTGACTGCGGCTTGCAGCAATGGGTCGCTGGCGTTCCCAATTGGCAATGCAAATTGTACTCAGCACTGTCAATATTACCCTTGATTAATAATTGATTATAATTACCCAGCGTAATATCACCAAAATCTGGTGACGAAACACGGAGAAACAAATTAGGTGGTGTATCGTTATGCAATTTCACATGCCACCATTGGTTCGCTAAGGAAACTGTCCCAGTCGGGCAATGAAATCGATCCGGCGACAAGCGGTGCTCTGCAGATGTCGTGAAACATGTTCAAACTACCAGAGAAGTCGAAACATGATGTGTTAGACTAAACTACCAACGAAGTGATGAAATCTCAAACAGAAGGCCTCATGATTATGAAGTGACGATCTATGAGTTTGTCCCATTCATTTTTTGCATCGGTGACATGGATCATTTCGGCGCTTGTCACCCGACAATTCAGAGGGAGAATAGACACCAGAAATCCACACATCAACAACATGGGAATAGTGAAATGAAACGAACAATAAGTTGAATCAAAGGCGAAGAATTAATGAGGTTCTTGAAAAGTTGTTATCATCTGTCAGTGCTACGTGAACTTCGACACGGTTGACGTTATTTACTCGCAAATCCTCCACAATCAACAGAGAAACTGCCTGTTGATTTGAACGGCCGAAGATTCCATGTGTCCGAAAACCGTGACACGTAAGCAGGACCAAAGCGGAAAGGAAGAGCAGAATGAACGTAGTAGCAAAGAAACAAACAAACAGCACGTGGTCAACACACACACATACCAACGTGTTAACACCCAAATAATCTACGTCCATGGGTAGCTAGCTACGTGCGCGCGTTTACCAACCACCTTATTGCATTAGGCAAGTACAGAGAGAACACGGATGGAGAGAAGGATTGCTTAACATGTGTGGTAAAGAAGTTGGAAGTAAGTTGGTCATTTGACAGCTCCATGGGTTGCGTGTCCCAGTTGAGGTTGAAGCAGCCAATGGTAGGGGTAGCAGCGCCCTAGTAGGTCCGACTGGGGTGGCCGTTATTTGATTGATATCTTAATGAAGGTAACCGTTACGGGGTCGATTACAGTATTCAGTTGGAACAGCTGAGTGTGCAGTGGTCCCATAGCAGGCCAACACAGTGAGATGACCCACCACAGTATAAACCTTAAACCTTCGACCCGCTAGGAGATTAAATTTTGGGTCTAGTTGAACTATGGCGCATAGCATACCCTCAGCTTCCTTCTAATCAAGAAGTTGAGTTGATAAAAACCAAGCACCAACGACACATCATAGATAAACGTACGCCATGAACTGTACTAACCTTGAATGAACTATGTACAAGGGTTTCATCCAAATCGATGACGAAACACTTCTTTCCTTTGTCGTTTTCACTTCGAGGACCAAGCAATGTGGTGTGCTGAGAGTAAGAGGTAAAATGATTTGAAAAGAAACGGTTGGATATGTGGCTAAATATATATTTCAATTAAAACAAAACGAACATACTTATCGAACCAATTAACCATAAAAACTCACTCTCCGAAATAGAGACTCAAAGCGTGGTGCGTAGAGTAAAGTGGCGTCCACTTTTTGAACTGGCAGTCCCTGGTACAAGAGTAAAATTCGATTAAACGAGTTGCTAGGCAACCATTTTCGAAACGTACCGTACC
>NW_008752035.1:352490-354618 GCF_000715545.1 Opisthorchis viverrini | reverse complement strand
ATATATATATATATATTTCACACTCCAGAATCCCCACCTGTAGAAACGTATTGCATGAATGCTTTCATACTTTTAGTAGTGTTGTAAGTAGTACGGGTGTGTTTCCTTGGAGGAGTAATACTCACAAGACTGCTGAAAACGTGTTTCCTCACGAAAATATACTACGTTATCTCCAATATCAAACGAAGTGATACATGAGACGCGAGGTTGACAGCACACTCAGTTGAAGTGTATTATAAACGACAAATTATGTTGGGATTCCGAAGTACTCCGTATAAATCAAGGTAATTTGCAAATGAACATATCTGGCGTGGTATGAATGTTATTAGCGATAATCAAGACGGTTCTGGTGATCAGTGACACCTCCTGATTGTCGTGATTCTTTATTCAGTGGGAGCTTGTGGATGCAGAAATGGTTTATTTAAGGCAACCGGAAGGTCTCTTCTTCACACGCTAATTCGAATAGCTCAGCGAAGCCACTGGTCGAAATATCGATGGTTCGAACGCAATCTTGCCTTCTTGACTGATCCCGTTCAAGGTTGAGCAATATGACACTATCTCAGCGTTCGCGCTTACTTTGAGTTGCACGGCAGCTATTGACCAATAGGGTTCCACAGCTGAACGATTATTTCTTTCTTAAAAACTGTAGAACTACAACTCAAATAAGGTCTCGGGGTGCAGGACCAAAAAAAATTTAGTGTGACAAGCAAAAAAGTCAAGCTTAAACTGAACAAGCTTAGACCAGGAGACCTATTACATTAGGGAGCTGCACGCTAGCTAACTTTAACGCTACTACATTCAAAGTGACCCCATCAATGTGAGTGAAAACTGTTCGTCAGCTGTTAGAATGCCCACACCTATCGCAACGTTTCCAATCAAAACTTGCGGAATCACGATCACTAGAACTGGATGTCAGACACTAACTGGATTCCAGAGAGTCTATTCCCCACACCATATGAATCCTGATACCTTGAAGACAGACATCTGCAAGATGTCAACTCGGTCCTCCATAGTGGCATCTTTGGTTCGAGATGAACACTAGTCAGAGTGTAAATTCATCAGTGTCGCAGCCTAAGAGTACCTCGTGGGACTGACTGTGATAGCCACTCACGCCCCGAGGTCCATATTAAACCTAATCATCGAAGTGTTTTAGGAAGAAACAGTGATCAAAATACAACAGAAAATAAAGCATCTGGCAAGATCGAGCAAATGAGGCACCCCAGATGGCTGATGAGATGAGGTCGAACGTAAACATACTGGATCAATTTGAGGCACTGCCCAAAAAACGGCGGTGACTACTGAATTTCGCCACCCTCAAGTTCGTCGCTAAAAAGGCTAATTCAGCACTCAAAACAACCCCTTACTCACGTAGTACTCGGATGAGTTACACGTTTTATTCCGTTGAGTGCACACAAGTGCTGAAACTAGAAGCGCCGGAAGCAAAGATCACAAAGTTGCGTCAAATAGGGTCAGACCCCAACTCACTGCTGCATGAAAGGGGTGCCCTGTTAGGCATATCGACAATGAAACGGCCAGTGTCGACGCCGAAGATCTAACAGAACGGGCCACTAGAGATCAGCTAGTATATACTCGAAGGTATCAGAATGATGGGGTATCTCAGGATAGCGTGAGTTTATCTAAGGCAACAAGCTTGTTCAAAGCTGATATGCTGTTGTGAAGAGTCACCGACGAAGCTATTCTAAACTAGTCGGGCAACAACATGGAAATCTCGTTTGGCAAATGTTTTGCCTCAAAAGTATGGTACTATAGAAACTCCTAAGTTTGAAGCATGTACTGAGACATATGGATTTCCGACTGCATACTAGATGGACCCTTGGACGCAGTGACTGAAGCAGCTACCGGACCACACATTAACAGAGGTCCGGGACCTCTAGATTGACCCTAACTCAGCAGGCTGAAGTACTGTTGTAACTGTATTTTCCTCAGCTTAGTTCTCGGTCTGAGCCTCCCAAACACCAAAGGTGCACAAGGTCTATTAACGCCCAAAACGAAATCAGGAACAGTTGTACAGCGCTTCGTATATATAGGGTAAGCGGCTATAACTTTCTGGAATTTCTGACGCGTTCTGGAGCTCCATTGGCAACCGGCATTTGGCCAATACTGGGTC
>NW_008752035.1:349464-352232 GCF_000715545.1 Opisthorchis viverrini | reverse complement strand
AACATTCCGCAATAACACTCTTTCGGTGCCTAGCTGCCATGCTGCCCGGAGGAAGCACGATGGCTGAGAAACTGCTAGGTTGCCCAAGTCTAGGTAGGAGCAGTCGAGATGCACAGAGTAACTCACCATAGGTGAGCGATGGCAGCGGAACCAGCTTTGTCGATATTTCAGCTTAATGTTCTTTCCGCGCAGGGGCTAAGCGCATGTCGTACCAAAGATAGTTTCCTTCTGGCTGACCGCAAGATACGCCTTCAGTGGGTCTGGTGTCGATTTTAGTTAACGGCGTGACTACTCACTGTCACAGGCGTTAATCAACTTCTCATTAGAATGGTCGGTTGCAATAGCCATCGGAGGACGGAATAATATGACCTCCAATCAAGACCAGACCCTAGATTTGAGAATTTGTGTGCAATACTCAAATGTGCAATATTCAAATACCTTTCGAATAATCTCAACCATTAAGACGCAGCCGTTGGATCAGAAATCACCTGTAAGGGCATGTCTACATTACCTCCTAGCATAAGCGCTGCAAATACGAACAAAGTTACGGGTTCAAATAGGTTGCCATGGCCAAACTAACCAAAGGGTGAAAGAAGCTGAACATCATATTGACTGGTGACTGTCGCCAGTGCCCGAAAGCCAGCCACTCATCATCATCAAATCATCAAAGACAGCAACATCAGTGTTGCCACTGATGCTTCACTGCCGTACAACCATAAAGTTCGTTTAGTTATATTATATATAAAAGCCCTAGAGTGAAGAGAGCACAAAAACAGTGGGGGAGGGAGGGGACCTAATGCCACTGTTAATAACCGAACATCAAGTCGAATGAACGCGCGGACCAGAGGAACACAAGCCTTGATTGCTCAGAAAGTCAGATTCACCATTCATAACTCGACGCTTATCGCCCCCCCTGCCCAAAAAATTTCTAGGGCGATTTTGTGGAACATTCTGTGATGACCATAGGAATACAGTTGCAATAACTCTCCTTAGTCTCCATAAACCGCTGTTTGAAGCTACCGTACCTTTTGACATACCACAGTGGGCGGAGCAGGAAACCAAGTTGCACTACCATCAGAATCATGGGAAATATAACTTACAACCTAAGTGGTTTGCCGCTCCAATACACTCGATTGAGCAGCCAGACCTAGAGCGTTAGCAATCAAAAGCCTCAGCAGTGGAAAATTGAACAGATCTCTACAACTTGTCAACTACGTTTCGATATCGATGTTTCCAAGTTATTTCAAAATTCGATAAATATTCTCTTTTGCCCACTAAATTGGTTTCGACTGAATCCAGCCAAATCTCCTGTTTATGATGGTCCGCTTCAAATTTGTTTGGTAAAAGTGCTCACATGGATTAGCCTTTTCAAAACAATCATTTACACAGCCAAATTTGTGTCCTTGAAACGTGGTCACTATGGGGACAGGTTAACAGAAGTTTAGAGTGACACCAAGGTTGTCTCCTCGTTTTGACTCATGTATGTTCCCTCATTCTCCCCATTCCGCTTCATGCATGTTGCGTGGTTGTGTGTGTGAGGTTAAACTGACTAAACACAGTGTGACCCTATGCGAACACTGGTGTCTGCCACTTTCGTCCGGTTCTTTGATTAGCATACACCATTAAACCGTTTGTTCTTAACGTTTTCTGTTCTTCCATGATGAGTTTCAAAAAGGTCTCAAAGGACGCGCACATGAGATTACAGTAGGGCTTGTATTGTTGCACACCTGCGAGAATTGGCAATTTCGGGGCGAATGAAATGGAAAATTTATATTTCTTTAATCACCGTCTGTCACGAAGAGACTGGATCCTACAGTGCGATTTGTGCACCCCCCACAACCCTTTGAACTATAGTTTTAGTTTTACATCGGTTTCAGCTGCAACATCTACCTGCACCAAAAGAATCAGTCACCCAAAAATCAATCTTCGAGCATCGACATAGTCCATTGTGCTGCTTTCAGTGTTCCCGCTCTGAAGCAAGTAGGACAACAAGCTGCTTCTGCTCTCATACCGGACTCGCTTCACATTGATGTATGCTGTGTATCGGAGGCGAAAAATCAAGATGCGAGGAACGTGGTTGACCCAACTGTTCTGCAGCTTTTTACTCGCTTCCAGTTGCCCAAGTGTGACGATCCAGAGACTGCTGCGGCAGTATTGCCGGTATTGTCCTAGGTCACCGGGCAGAGGAACCCTTGCTTGACCCTTTGATGGTCACCTCTGTGCGATTCTTCTGACAACGTCCGTGAGGTAGTCTCATGGGTGGGAATCTGGTTGTTTCCCGCTTATGTATGCCCCAACCGACTGTAACTTTAACATTAAACACAAGTTTTACGACGACGCCATGCAGCGGCGGACTAAAAGCACCGCCATGGTCCAGGCTTCTTTATCCATTCGAGACGGGCACGCCACTTTGGTTCGTGATGGTTTCAATCACAAGAATTTTTCGGGAGCCCGTCGCACGGATCAGATTAGATAATATTCTGGCATTCTCGTTTTATTGGACTTCCGTTTCTTTAGCCTTCCGTGTCCATCAGAGTTCCTGGGTCAGGAAAAACTGTTTCACATGTCTGAGTGTCCGCGAAGACCGAGAAGCTTGGTGGATTCCTCGCCAGTGCCTGTCTAGCCTATTTGGGTGTATCTGGGAGGAGACCGTCCCAGACAACTGGGGTGAATCGAGAGTAGTGCCCCGTTTCACAAAGGGGATTCATAGTGAATGTAGCAACCACAGAGGGGTTAGTTTGACGTCTGCTGTGACAAGGCTTCTGGCG
>NW_008752035.1:338110-348012 GCF_000715545.1 Opisthorchis viverrini | reverse complement strand
TGTCATGATTTTTGTGTGCTTATTCTTATACTTACCATATATACTCGTACTGAACTTTTGTATGTACATTTCAGCTCATGTGCGCTTGTTCTTAGACAAGTAAAACGTTGCTTATCCTCGAAAACCTGGACTCTGTTCTAACTCGTTCACGGACACTTTCTAAACGTCTCAATTTCTCAGAGACTCGCTAGTAGGAATGGTGCACTTCAAATATGTGACGTGAGGTGAACATGTGCTAGATAAAACTTCATCCAAAGTGAAACCCTGCTTGATTGTCGTGGATCTGGCACTCTGGATGGTGGATAAACCTGCACAGCTCGATGGATGTGGTTACCAGAATGATGACGGATGTTCTTAAATCATCATCTTCATCAAAGACAGTAACACCGGTGTTGGTACTGATGCTTCACTGCCGTACAGTCATAAGGTTTGTCTAATTACACTTAATGCCCCAGAGTGAGAAAAATATAAGAGTGGGTGAGGGAGTGGACCTGGTGCTGATCTATATCAATCATTCCGAGGTACCTACACCTCCAACCTCTCAATCAAACAATCTGGAAAGAAACTGACAGCACGAACGCTACTGATATCGATCAGCCACCATTTCTTGCAGCCAAGCACAGGTGGGGTCACGAGGCCCCCATCCTGAAAGACGTACAACACCAACAACACCCAAACTCTTCATGATCTCTTTCATCCCTTTCTGCCAAGTCATGTGCTGTCCACCTCGCGGTTTGCGCCATCGTGAAGGAGGCACGGAGAACAACACTCGTCAGTAGACGGTGTTTCGGCATGCGTAGCACATGAGTGAGCCACCGTATTCGGTGATGTTGGCTGTCTTGCCTGACTGAAGTACCTGCCGCATAACCAAATACCCGTTTTCTAATCACCACGTTACTAACATGCTGTCATCCGAAACCAGTCACGCTTCTTAGGCATCGGTGGTCGAAAAACTGAAGACACTTCATATCATCTGTCCGCAAAGGCCATGCCTCGCACCCATACAACAATACAGCCCATACTGTAGCCTGATACACACGACCCTTGAGATCTAGCAAGGTGCCTTTTTGACGCCACATGTGACGCAGATTAGTAAACGTGACTCAAGTCTTTGAGATTCTTGCACTGGCTTCATCAGACACATTTCCGCCACAGCCAATACAACTACCGAGTTATGTAAAAATTTTCCGCAATCTCCAGTGATTTTCCTTGAATTGTAAGGGATATGTTCGGAGACTGCATGTTCTGAAGCATGACTGCATTCTGAAGGTGCAAGGCGCATGCCAAAAGATGGTATGATGGGTAGTCAGTCTATTCACCAGGGCTTGTGGTTCGCTTTGGTCTTCAAAGCTGAGGGCAATGTCGTCTGCGTACTCCACATCGATAAGGCTCTCACCAGCAAAAATTTGAACACCGGGGTTTTGAAGACCTGCCAGGGTTCGCCTCATTGTTTTAACCATGATGAAGTTGAAGAAGAATGAAGAGGGTAGACATTCTTGTCTGACACCTCTTTCTGTAGGAAAGATTTGGAGAGCAGACCATACACTCTCATACGCCCAGAATTATGTGAATATAGGAATCGGATTATGTTCACAAACTTCTGGGGCATACCATGTTGCGTGAATGTAGTTGCCAGCACTGACTGACCGACAGAATCGAAAGCACATTTGAAGACAAGGAGGCAGATTCTCAAGAGTTTCCAGGGGAAGAATAGTACCAAATTGGGCAGTGTCGCGCGCGTCCAGTTATACCGAGTAATTAGCTGTACGATCAAACGGGACCCGTTGTGCACTGCCTTTTTTCCGTAAGTGGAGATTTCGCAACAGACCCTACACTGTGTGAAAGAGACGGTGCTGCCTAAGAGGGCTAGGATGTCTAGTCGGTTAAAATCACGCACCCAGGCTACTGGAACCTGTCGTGGACTTCTGAATTGCGATTATTGTGCAGTCTGTTGAAAATAGTCGGCGGAAATGAAAGCAAATCCGGAAAGGATTATAACAGGTGGTAGAGACCACGTAGGGACGAACTGTTGTGTGTGAAAATAGGTTGGCACCTGAATCCCTTTCATTAAGGGCCTCCAGGCCCATTACATACAGAACTGACACAATTATCAACATCCACCTCAAGAACTCTTAACACCTCAGAGAAACCCCGAAATTAGTGAAGCTAGCTTACAATAACGCTAGGTAAAAGCCAGGAGGTAAGCGCACTTGGCAAATGAACCTTTGAAAACTGGTCAGGGAATTACTTGCCAAAGTTTCAGATGAAGCAAAAAAAGGTCGATACCGAAGGTTGTTGTCTGTGTCGACACTAGGCAGCTCATCCACAAGAACGTTGTGGCTCAAAGGAATCGCAGTAGTCTGTGGCACACGATGGCCTAGTTTATCATGCAAGCCGGGAAACCCAAACAGACTGTACTAGCAGGCATTGGGTCTATTTGTTAGGAGAGGAAAAACTGCTGTGTGAGACGTTTCTTACATGCAATCCGTTAAGAAATCGTATGTGACCGTAATACTCCTGTGAAAAAATACTGCAGGTATTAAACCTGTGTTTGAAGTAAACGTATTCAGTGCACATGGCTATCATCACGACTTTGCAATGCACGCAGTCACTTCATTGGTTTTCCTCACCAAATCGCTTTAGATCCCCATAATATGAATTGATGATCTCAAACAACTCTTTGCCTAGATTCGCTCATTTTCACTCTCATTATCGGACTGCGAAACTACGTCCTGTTCTGGTGGCGTTGTGTATCGTACATTCTAGTCTGGTCACCAGTCACAAGGATCTTTTTCGATAAATTGTATAAATTGTACAGTATAAAAACATTCACACAGTTCCTCTTGGGTGTTAGGACCGGTTCGACGGCTGCAGCCGTTCAGACATGTGAACCCAAGGCTTGTTCAGGTTGAACCAACAGCACTCATCTCTGGCTTCTGAGAATGAGCGGTTTAACTGACAGATATCATCACGGGACTCTACAAGTATGTCGTATAAAAGTTCCTTCTTCACGAAGAGTGTGCTCGAACAAGCGATGAATTAACCTCAGTTAGGCCGCTGATACTAGTGGATGGGACGCCGTACATTTATTGGCCAAAAGGGAGCATCGACTTCTTCCATCTAGTGTTTGACTCAATGTACATTATAAAAGATTTTCCGCTCAGATTTCACCATCCATCCGTAATTGTCCTAGACAGCACGGAGAAGGTCTATCGAACGAAGAAGGCACCAGGTCATTTGGAATGTGATTATTAAATGGAACTCAGCATGCTACGGTGAGTAAAAATAGCAAAACGTTTTCTTCGGGACAAAGACGGACTGATTCACACGGCAAGTAATACTATAGCTATCGAGAAGAGGTTAGTATCTCCTATCCATGCCATTTAATCACATAATCTACCGAAAATACACGTAGATACGATTGATTGATTTAATTCTAGCCACTGTCGACCTTGGGTGGGAGAATAGCAATTTATTCGCCGTCCAAAAGAACTGGTGGCGATAGTTGACAACATTTTTAATTGTAACAGCCTTCAAGACTACATTAAACTAGACGTGAAATTTAATTTGTAGCGACAGTTAGCCAAATAATACTTACATGTTGGACGTTAGTCATTTCGGGGGCCTTCTGACTTGGAAGTGGAGAAAACACAAGGGCTTCGTCTATTTTAGGAATGTCTACTCCGTTGTCTTCTGGTACATTTTCTGTCGTTGTGATAAGGACCTTCGCCGTGTTGCTTTCGCAGGGTTTCTCACAGCGCACAACCGTGGAAGTAAGTCCCTTCCTGCGCAGTCTGAATTTGCGCCATCTCCTGTCTACTTTATTATTAGGCTTAAACTGCTGCGTCTCGCTGGTACAAAGCTGATCTTTAGGAGGTAGTAGCAACGAATTAGGAAAAAGGACGGATGAAGGAAGCCGAGCGTTTTGCCGCGTGGCTTGGGAAAGCTTGATAGTGGATCCGGTCACCGAATGGCTAGAATCTGCGTCCCCTTGGTCTGACAGGCTCAACCTTTTCATTGACTGCACGGCACTGGAGGGTAACAACTGTGTATTCGGACCTGGGTGCGGACATTCCCTGGAGGTCGTATAGTCACCCCGTGGGGCAATGCATCCGCAAAAGACGGCATTCAGCGACCGTTGATGTTCAGATCTGCTACCTCGCGTAAAAACGGCCTTCTTCGGAGTTCTAGTCTTCATGTCAGATGTTACTGTATCACGGTCCAGCTTCGCCGAAATCGGCTTCACCGATTCGGTTTCTTTATCCGGCATCACAGAGGCGCTGGCATCAAAGGGTGAAACATAGTGCCTCGACTATCGAGTGCCGTTAGCATATTCCACACTTAAGGCTCGCATTCAAATGGCTGGATTGTGACCAACACTAGGTTTCACAATGGGCGCCCGATGATAGTAAGTACGCAAGCAAATGGCCGACATGTGAGAACGTCGTGTTTGTTACCCGGAATTGAGCGGTAAAATTGCACAAATTGATACAACGCAATGAAGACTATGAATACCGTTCCAGTAGAAGTACGACGGAAGACGCACACGTTAAACTGTAAAACCGGGTCTGTATATGGCGCTAGAGAGCCTCCAAGCCTGACCACCGAAAAAATCGTAAGCCGCGCCTAATTTGAAAACCCGCTAGAGCAAGTTCACGGACGGGAAGGCAGGATCGGACAATTTAGGGCAGGACAAGATAGAATAGAACTGCATAGAAATAAACGGAACGGAACAAGAAAGAGCATATCAGAATCGAGTGGCACAACAGGTGACAGGAAAGGACAGCACGTGGAAAGATACGACGGAAAATGTGGAGCAGAAAAATAGGACAGGAGATGACAAGGCGTAACGGAATAAGACAGGACAGATCACGACAGAACAGGTCAGGGTCGGACAGGAAAGAAATAAACATGGGGAACATCGAACGTGACGCTTGTTATGGTAAATAGCGGGTTTATTTATTTTATGTTCAGTTTAATTTCGCGCTTTTCGCTACCCATAACAATGCTGTGTCTCGATAGCTCGTCTACGTCTAAGGTTCGCCAACGACCTTTGCTTATGTGTATTTTAGATAGCACCAAAGGAATTCACATGTGCTCCTGGGAATCACATTATATGAACTGCTGCCTTGTTCTTGGTCTTCATGTCTCACGGATAATACACAACCTCATGGCTTTTGTCCAAGACCCCCGGATCGGGTTTGTAATTTTCATTCAGTGGCTTCCACACATCTGAGGGTTACAAGAGAAAAGAGCGCATNGGTCTTCAGGTCCAAGCTGTGGGCGGTAGGTCGCCTGGTTGAGGAATGACGAAATATAAAACTGATTTGAACTCCAGCGCGGACAAGAGTTGGGGGTCGGCCGTTGCATGCTCCAGCTATCCGAAATCAGAAGTATTGGTCTCATAAAAATGCAACTTCAATTTTTAGATTTTCGTTACTGTTTCCTTGTTGAATCAATTCAGAAAAACCTATCCGACAACTGTTTCACGAACGGGGCACAAGCAGACATCGATTCCCTTGAAGGTGAGGGCAGTCTCGGAAGAAATGGTCAGGGAAATCCAGATATGTTTCGCACTCAACGGATTTGACATTTGGTATAGGCAGTTTTGTGGTTTGCAATAAAACAGGGCCAGATGCCCTTCTGTACATCGGAGCAACCCGGGTACTCAAAAAGCCGTCCACTTGGACCTTGCCATCGAAGATATCAGGTGCGACCCAGGTCACCTAAATCGGTCATTTAAAGAAGACCGATTGTTGAAGATCAAACTGGAACAGACACCTTGACGCTATCCATGATACATTCAAAGACGAGTAGCACGTTTTAGTCTACCAAAGATGTGGGTAAATTTAATAATCCTGCGCTGGCATGGAATTCGGTGCTTGAAGGGGCTTCAGAAATGCACCCGCTCACTTCTTGCTTGCTGGTTCCGACGCTGCTTCTTCCTGCGAGGCGCACTTACATGTTCCCTGGAGTCCGGTTTTCACTGAATTTTTTCGGGGGTCAGTTCATCCATCGGTAAACGAATGTACCATTGGCTGCCTGCAGCGCGTGGAGCACCACATTTCTAATCTTCGGTTTGCCATCATTAGAGTAATTGTGGGACAAACATTCGTTTTTTTCCTTTGGCCACCTAACGCGATTGGGCTGCCAAACTACCTCCGCTGGGCTCTGACCGATTACCTGGGCGTATTAGTGCTCTAAAGTTCAGTGTGTCCCGTTGTTGTCCATGGACTTGTTGAGTTAGGCTGTCTTCCTACCCTGCACGCGTGTGTGTATGCCGGGCACAAATGTAGGCTTACTAGGTGTGTGCAAGAGGTAGTCATCCCTACTTACCATTCCCACAAACTTAAAAGCAACTTGACCTAATAAGGGTGACGCTCATAATCGTGAGATGCTATGCAGGTTGTAGCATTGTAAAGATGGATGAGAAATTGTGGTACGCAAGTTGTTGATCAAGTTTGAAGGCGGGACTTGCTTTTGTCACCTGACTTTTGTTTTTGGAACAAATAACACGAGCCATCTTCGGGATGAAGATGAACTAGGAAAATCAAACAATTTTTGAAGGAACAAATTAGTAACCTCCCTACTCTCATCATTACTACACAAAGGGGCTCTAGCTTTGTGGCGGTTTCACCCTGAAGTTCACAAGCATTCCTATGAATGGATGAGGTTGGTGTGGCTTATTTGACCACGGTCGAATACGTAGGCGCCTCATCTCACCTTAGCTGCGAACAGCACGTATGCAGAATATTTGAGTATTCTGATTCCTAGCCTGAGGTGTAACGGCGTTATACTTGATCTCTGCTTTGACGGCGTGGAGCCGGAGGCTGGCGGTTCTTCATTTTTAGAATAATTGCTCGTGGCTGTCCCTTCTACCGCTTCCTTAAAAGGGAAAATCCGGTGCTTGTTTTGTTACAGATGGACAAAATGTGGTGCGGAGCATACCACCGGGGCCTCCGACGCCACTGCTACTACTGAAAGGAGGAAAAGCACCCGCACTGAACTCGTCCATTACCAAACAACAACTAAGCAGACAAAATACCTCGGATGAGAAATTGAACGTCTCATATGCACAGAGTTTTTAAAAACTGAACATTCTCGAACGTCTCCTGCAACTTTTATGGATACCAATTTACCATTAAACAACTATAAACGAACTCTGGGAAACCGTTCCACAAGTTCCCTGATGGAATTTAATTTTCATTAGAAACGTGATAGAGATCCAAGACGACCACCCACTACCCGCCTACCCGATCAGTCGTATATGCCGTTACACGTGTTTCCTCTCTAAAGATCGTATGCCTAAGACCAATTTCCATCCGCCTCCGTTCGGTCGGCCCCGGTAGCTGGTATGTTCGGCAGCCCTTTCGGTGTATCATGCCAATTTCATAGCTAATCTTCGATCTTCCTGAATGGCATAGGCGTTTTTCCGATGGTCGGTGGGGATGAGCGAGCCTTGCCACTGACTGCCGGGCTGTCTGTCCAGTCCACTTCTTCCATGATTCTGATGATCCTCCCGCTTGACTTTCGCACCCATCGAGAACGGCGGCGCCTTTCTACATGCCGATTTTGCCTGATCGGTGAAGAGACGGGCAATTTTTCCCGAGTTTCTCCCCTTTTCCTCCTTTAGCTTCTCCAGTGACAAGGGTGTTGTGGGCCACAACCCTATTTCCTGATCAACTGGTAGGCACGAATATCGATTCCCCCTCCGTCGGTCGGCCCCGGTAGCTGGTATGTTCGGCAGCCCTTTCGGTGTATCATGCCAATTTCATAGCTAATCTTCGATCTTCCTGAATGGCATAGGCGTTTTTCCGATGGTCGGTGGGGATGAGCGAGCCTTGCCACTGACTGCCGGGCTGTCTGTCCAGTCCACTTCTTCCATGATTCTGATGATCCTCCCGCTTGACTTTCGCACCCATCGAGAACGGCGGCGCCTTTCTACATGCCGATTTTGCCTGATCGGTGAAGAGACGGGCAATTTTTCCCGAGTTTCTCCCCTTTTCCTCCTTTAGCTTCTCCAGTGACAAGGGTGTTGTGGGCCACAACCCTATTTCCTGATCAACTGGTAGGCACGAATATCGATCGTATATTAGCATGAACGAATAACTGCTAGTTGCATCGATGCACAATGTGCTCACAACATTGTAGGCAAGCCCACTTCTCAGTCGCCTATATAGCCACCATCCATTCCTTGTTTATTGGGTTATTGCGTTCTGTTGGCCGTTTATCTGCGGGCGGTATGGTGCCGTCGTCGGCTACGTGGTCTCCAGCTTCTGCAAGCAACTCTCAACTCTTCGCTCTCAAAGAAAGGCCCTTGGTACACCAGGATCACTTCGCCCTCGTTGTTGGCCCCTAAGCTGTGCACTACAGCTCCACTGATTACCTTCGCTCATCGACTTGACACAGCTGCCGCCTGTATCCACTCCAGCAGGTATGTCATTGCAACAATAAATTAGTTTCGGGTGATCGTCACCGTAATGAGACCCATGGTGTCTGCGGTCCATAACTCGCCAATTCCTCATGCGGAACTCGGTTCTTGTCGTTGGCACTGCTTACGGGTTATCCATTTGTCATCCCTGGTCAGCAGGCCTTTTACCAAGGTAGATCTTATATCATGGTGCGCCCTGTGTACCACCTAGTGGTTTTGGACGATCGGATTCCATCTCGAGACGCAAGGTATCAAGGGTAGCAAAATAACGGAGTCTGTGGAGTCACACGCACTACTTTGCTCAGTCTCAGCCCATCGTAGTAACCCTAGAATTGATTCCAATTCTTCGTTGCTCTCCCCATTCTCAGTACTTCTTCCATCCTCCAAAGAAGCCGCAACCTTATTTAATACAAGATCCTGCCGCTGTAGTTACACTAACCTTCCGGGATCCAGTTTGACGACGAGGCTATAAGGACTGACCATGAGCTTCATCTCCGGCCTCGTGTTTCGGCAGACGGTCAGCCAGGTTGTTCCCCTCCCTGACGCGTGCCGTGTCGTGAAGTCCTATCCTTGGTGCCCGGTGCCCAGCTCGTGAGCTTTTTGCGAGGATCTATGGTGGTCCCGATCCATTCCAACCCTGGGCAGTTGGAGGGTCAGATGCTGATCCACCATTCGCGCTTTGACATGTTCGAAAGGCTCATGTGCCTCTTTTGTTCATTCGAAACTGCGATTTTGATGGAGCACTTCCTATGGCAAAGCAGCAACCGCTTTAAAATTCGTGACACACCGGCTGTGGCGCGGTGGTCGTTGGCTTGTTTGTTGATCTGGGCAATTTGATTGCAATCATCAATCGAGATGATATCATCAGTGCGTTTGGCGATGAAGCGTTTGCAATCAAATTGCCCAGCTCAGCGAACAAGCCAAAGACCACCATCTACGCTACCTGGCTGGGGCATGTTGCTTGTCTGAGAAACTGACCTGGGACCGCTTCGAATTTGGGATTATACCGTACAGAAACCTTGTCAGTTTTTCAGGCAGTGCGTTTACCTCTCCGAAAAGTGTCACCGAAATTCGAGCGAGTTGTACATCGGCCTTGTTTATCCGTGGGCCAGCCTTTCGAATGCGGCTTAATTCGGCTTTCAAATGAACTGTGTGGTTTGTTTCCGGAATGCTATACACGATGGCACCGTCTGCGTCTACGGCAAAATTCTGTAGTCTGTGGCGTTTTGTACCTTTATTTTACTTCCATTATACCACTACGTACTCCATCAATTGCATAATCGTTTTTTGTTTGAATACGAAAAACTACAAAAACGCGCACTTGTACAATTCACAGAATACAAGCGTGGTCACGTGTTTCGACTCTCTCGTCTGAGTTCGCTCGCGCTTGAAGCGGTCATTCGCGAGTCTCATGTACTAACTCTGGTACCAAAACATTTCAGACATCTTCGGAATCTATTATATGTGGGAA
>NW_008752035.1:323892-334917 GCF_000715545.1 Opisthorchis viverrini | reverse complement strand
GGGCATGTTGCTTGTCTGAGAAACTGACCTGGGACCGCTTCGAATTTGGGATTATACCGTACAGAAACCTTGTCAGTTTTTCAGGCAGTGCGTTTACCTCTCCGAAAAGTGTCACCGAAATTCGAGCGAGTTGTACATCGGCCTTGTTTATCCGTGGGCCAGCCTTTCGAATGCGGCTTAATTCGGCTTTCAAATGAACTGTGTGGTTTGTTTCCGGAATGCTATACACGATGGCACCGTCTGCGTCTACGGCAAAATTCTGTAGTCTGTGGCGTTTTGTACCTTTATTTTACTTCCATTATACCACTACGTACTCCATCAATTGCATAATCGTTTTTTGTTTGAATACGAAAACTACAAAAACGCGCACTTGTACAATTCACAGAATACAAGCGTGGTCACGTGTTTCGACTCTCTCTTCTGAGTTCGCTCGCGCTTGAAGCGGTCATTCGCGAGTCTCATGTACTAACTCTGGTACCAAAACATTTCAGACATCTTCGGAATCTATTATATGTGGGAATTGTTCAGAAGAAGACCTCTGGACCAACATAATTGGATTGTTGTTTATTCACTGACCTGGGCCAACGACGAACTATTTTAAAGAGAACAATTATTAGTGAGTCTGTTCCGTCTGGTCTCTTTATTTTTGTACACCCAACCTAGCGTAATCATTTTTATTTGTTTGCCACACACTCTTGGTAAACTAACTTATTGTGTAGCCAGACCACTACAAGTCTCTTCGTGTTGCGAAGTATCGAACGATGCGTTGTCACCCATCATGCCAAACGGCATTCGTCTGAATTGATGTCGGTTGTCCCCAATCGTTAACGGCGCTTTCTATGTTCGTTCCGATTTAATGGCTAGTTGCGAGTATCCGTGACGCTGGTTGTACGCAGTGCAATATAGGAACAAATCAAAATTACATACAACCGGAGGGACAGTTGCCACCCGGTTTACGGTCGTTTAATTCGATCGATCAACGTCCAGGTCTTACTGGTATAATTCACAACATATAATGGAAAACTCTGCCTTTTGCCAGCAAACTTGCAAAACATTGTGCAAATAACGAATACATACTGCGGGATTTTAACTAGTACCAGCAATTATCGCCCAAAAGTTGTTTGCAGGAGTGCACCCGCATACATTGCATCCCCAAATGCCATGTGTATTCTAGAGTGATAAGAGGATTATTTCTTCTGGAAAATTATCTGAAAGTTCCCTCCAGTGTAATTGAGTCAACGTTTTCCAAAAGTCGCAATTCATTATTACATTAGGCAACGTATTCACAGTCGCCGGTGTTTGCTGACCTCAAAGATTCACTCACCTAAACAGATCATTATGGTAGGTAATTTGCGGCAACATAGGAACATACAAAATATACATAGACATTCTACCCTATGAAGTCGCAAGCCCGAAAATACCGTTGCTTTCGAGAAATCAGTTCTATTGTGCGACTACTGAGCGGCATTTTGTTGTACGCACTGTTATCATTAGTGCCCTTTTTCATCATTTCTTGAACTTGCTTATTGACCATTCTGTAGATAGGGCGGTAGCAGAAAGGTGCCGCAAGGCCAGAAGCGTTTGGATAAAGAAAAGGTTTGGTGTTTGTCCGCAAGCAGAAGCCAAAAAGACCATAATCTCCTTGGAACACTCCGGAGTGCTGCCTGATCACAGACTGTACTAACGGAACCTTACAAAACGGAAGACTTGGTCAGGCGGTTCGCTTACGGCAGTGCTTGGGAAACCTTAAAGTTTGAATAGGTCATAATTTGTCACCAGTTTGCTCCACCTCAGGCCTGCCATGGATTCCGCGCTCTTGAGAAAACCCGCTCTCAAACTTGTCTGTTTCATGTCTGTGCTTATAAGGAAATCATGCCGGACCGAATTTTACCCAGGCGCACCGATTGCATTGAAAGTTCGTCATTTTTCAATCGGAATCGACCCAGTGTCTTCTCGACCAGCGCAAACGGTCTCCATTCAGCTTCCACCCCTCTTCCTCAGTGACACTCTGGACCCTCAACAACTATACAGAGCTCCTTTTTCCCGTCTGCCTAGATAACGGCTCATATCGAAATCTGCACCACAGCACTCACACTCCGGAAATGTGGTGTTTCAAAGAGAGTTGTTATTTGAATGTAGTCGCGTGCGGCGACAATGATTCTTCCAGAGATCAGGTACGACGCAGTAGTAGCCTAGCTCCATTCGAGCATGTATCCGTTGCTCTGCCTTCATGGCCGCAAGCTGCTTGATCACTTGTCCCACTTTGGTCCACCAATGAGTTCCCACTTCTCCTGCGGCTGCAGTCTGGCCAGTAATGCTCCGGTCTATCAACATGACAATTGCACCAACTCCTTCAAGCTAAGCTGGCCAGTTCTCCTTGCTAAGCGCAAATGGGCCCAAAGTCCCGGTTGCACACTTTCGACGGACTGGTCAGACAGCAACTGCTGATGAGAGACCGCGGGCAGTCCCGGCAAGGCACGATCCAATCATTGCTGCAGGCTAGCAGAAAACACGATCGGGTCACATCCTGGTCCTATTCTGGCAGACTTGAATCGCCTCACAGCCTCCTGGTGGTCGGTCCGTGTGTCAGATTTCGCTGCATGGGCTACATTCGCGGCAGCCTAGTCCATCTATCGAGGGTTTTATCCGGCGGTAACGAGAGCCGTATTCGCCCGCCTCTGAGAAAGTTCTTAAGTGCCGCCATCTTCCCCCGATCGGTTACCAGTCGAGTCACCTCTGAAACATCCTCAAAGTCTTCCAGCGATTGTGGCTACGTGATTTTCATCCGTATTCTGGTCGCGGAACCGAATGGAGGGAGGAAAATCTTTTGCATCTAAATAGTCTATTGGCAAACGCCAACTGTACGATCCTGTGCTAAGGCCGTGATCTCAAAGCAAGGAATAGGTTACTTAGCCTAAACGCACGATCTAGGTGTCCTATCTGACAAGTAACGTGTAGTCTAATTCACCAACGGACGGTCAGTAGTAATTGCGGCGAAACCGAATTCTAAGAACTTCACCTGCGTTTGTTCAGTAGTCGCAATTGGGCAGTGAACAATATATTGAATTGGACTTGGGCAGACAGTACAGATAGGTAGACCGTGGTTCTGCAGGAAATTAACAGTAAATCATGAGGAGAGTTAAAGAAAGGCTTACGGCTAGATTGAACCTTGGGCAGTTAGCAACACAGGATGGCACACGAAGGGCAGCGTGCTATCGGACAAATTAAGCGGGAAAATTGTTCAGTTCAAAGTGGAACAAAATTTCAACAAGTCCATGGATAAATGTAAACAAATCGTCTATAGAAATGGTTGTGGTAGAGTCGGCTTTGTATAAAATAGAACGGTTCAGTCTTGAAACTTAAGCAGTCACGGAAGGGTGATGAACTAGTCTGAGGAATAGGGAAACAAATAATTACGTCACGTAATTAACACCAACTAAGCAGCTAAAAACATTAGACACGAAAGTAGACATTTCATATGCACATGGTTTTTAAAATTAAATATTCACAAAAGTCTTTCGTAACTTTCACGGATACCCATTGACTAGTGAACAACTGTAACCGAGGTGATTGGGCTTCTGACATACGTATAGCGACTTTAGTTGTAGAAAACGAAGCAGCTAGTGGTAACGCAATCGGTGACTACGCAAGCCCGAATCGGTTTATGCAAAACACATGAAGCTAAGAGTCTGTGCGCCACCAGGCTGTTAACCGCCGGACCATGTGCATTTATTTTTTTTGAGAGGTTTGCATTAGGTTCCCAGGGGTGTCAGCTTATTTGAGGCGAGATATGCGCGCGAATAGATCAACACTACACTAAGCGGACTCTGTTATACAAGTGCATGCACATACCAGCATACTGTTTGCAGTTTCCGCTAAGATAGAACAGACAAGAGCGATATTTCGGAAGTTCCCATCTATAATAAGAACACAGATGGGTCGACGAACACTCTTCCAGCAAGGTCTGTGCAAGTCATATGATTGCGAAGGCTAAGAGAGCAATATTTGAATGCGTGGTCTAAATGGACAAGAAATCGTGAGACGACATCGGCTACCTATAAAAAAACAATTAGTTCAGGTCACGACTTGAGCTTGTCAGCGCGGGGGTGGGGTGCTGTAGTTGTGTTCAGCACAAGGTGCATGTGTGAGGGGAGATGAGTTGGACAACCCGATCCTTTGTCGGCAAAAACGTTTTATTAGTGTGTTGTACTAACCATGATCCAACTCACCTCCCTCACGCATGCACCTTGTGCTGAACACACAACTACAGCACCCCCCGCACTGACAAGCTCAAGTCATCCTTTTGGTGACCTGAACTAATTGTTCTTTGATGGGTGGCCAATGATGTCTCACACGGTTTCCTGTCCACTTACACCATTCTCATTCAAGATGGGAGTGAGCTGATTTATAGGGAGTGGTCGAAGAAGGCAGGTTAGAAAGCTTCCCGGGGAGGTGTTGGATGCTACGCTGTGTGGAAACAGACTGGTAAAGAACTGATACAAGGGATATTTTGAGGTCTGAACGCTTGAGCAAGGGCTGTTCAATAGTACTGAATATGAATTGATACCGGCTGGCGCGCGAGCACCATGGCCACGAGGAGTGCTATTTCGAGAAGATACGAAAATTTTCCTGAGGCGGATATCCTGTAGAACAGGGACAATTTGACTGAGACGGTCATAGGAAGGTCGGCGGCGGAGAGAGCAGTGTTGGGCTGATGCAGCTTTCCCCGTTAAGAGTAGCACTGATGTTGGCTGTCCCTCCCCAAGCCCTTCCTTGGATTGTTTTATCGTGCCTGTACCATGGACCTGATTACGGTGCCATAAAGTTTCATAATAATACCGTACGAAGGCACGATAAGTCAGTTGCCTGCATCACGATCATGCACCAATCGGCATTTTCTCTAAAGATGGTGAACTAAGCCTATTATTCTTATTACCACAGTTGGATCTGAGGGATATGCAGCAACGGGCGAGGCGCATGTATCTTATGCTATTTTCAGATGCGCAAGAAACATATTGGCTGAGACAGTTCAGGCTGGTGAAGCCATTTACGTGCAGCAGGTAAACAAATGTTTGAGTTTATGTTGCTACGAATTGAGGATAATTATTGAAAGAAGAAAAATTCTGGCCACCCTTTTGTTTTTGCTCTGTCACTTTCTTATAACTTTTTGAAATAGAAGGATGGTATTAAATGCAAGAAATACAATAAATAAACTGGTGCAAATAGTCCTCAACCGCGGTAGTCCGACCTTGCGAAGCCTTTCCAGCTCAAGACTCGATGTAAGGCTGCATGCAGTTTCTTCGACACGAAGAAATTTCAGGCACCCGGAAACAGGCTTTTACTCAAAGTGTCCTACCGCTTTTCATTTTCAAAAACCTGTGCATGTTCTTTCTGCCATTACCATTCCTACGGATTTCAGCCCATAGATTTCTATAGATTTCTACAGAAAGGTTTTATCACACGGTCATGCAGGTCGCCCTTCACGTAGACCCTAGCACAGCGCCCTGGATTTATAGGCCTTAGTTACTTAGTGTGTTCAAACAGTCTATGGCCACGATCAAAACATCCATCTCTCAAGAAATGCTGCATAGCGTGCATCCATGTTTCCATGACGAACGTGTCTGCTTGTTATTTGATTTTCCCATGTTCAGTGGGGTCCTCGAACGGTATTACTGTGTGATACTTTGCGTAACCATCATAGCTCTCCCAACAACTGTCATTTTACAGTCAACCTGTTATCAGCAACGTGAAAAGGTGGGGACATCGTGCGTTGGAGATGGTGTAAGATCCGGGTAGCTAAGAATCTCGTAGGACAGTCAATAAACGTCTTGGATCAAGCAGAGCACACAATCAATACTAGCGCAATCTGCAGAAGCATAAAAATGGTGAGACAACACCGCCTCCCTGTAATAAGCAGCAGGTAAGTCTCAAACAATGTACAGACGTACACGCACGGGCTGCCGGTCAGTGTTAATGCCGTAAAGTGAAATGTCGCAGAAAATAATTAGTGTGTCCCGGAGGTGACGAACTGACCTTGGCTGATGGCGCAATGGAGCAGCTCATATCATAGGCCAAATTGGATTGTGCGCATGGGTCCGTCTTCAGCAAAAGTGAACGGGTATAAAGACATCTTAAAAATAGGGTTTCCTGGGGTGGCAAGTCGGTGTCGTGTACGACAACTCACGCGCCGTATTCGATCACTGGTTGACCCGTTTCTCCGGAAGAACGCCCACTCAAAATAGTTAAGGCTGCCACCGACTTACAAACAGAAATGGACAGCCAAAAAAATATTGACATCAGTTACAAGAGTGTAAGTAGACACTAAGTGTGCGCAAAAACCTGGAAAACGAGCAACAAGGCGACGAAGTGGCGTTATAACAAACGGGTGTAAATCACGCTGCTACTGAGTTATCGAAGCAAATAACAAATAACCTCTGATCACCATTGGTTCACGGGAGGGATCGACAGACGGTTAAACTGATAAAGCCGACACAAGATCCTGGTGGTTATGGATCTCACAGGACGATTGCTATTAGATTATATGCAGTTCGTAGCCAGTGGACACATGTGGGCAGCAGATAATGTGTTGGGAGCTGAGAGGAACTGGTTATACAGACAAACGGATTAGTGAGCATCACGAGTTAAGCAAGCGTACAATCAATAACGACTCAGCGGCGGAAAATATTCACGGAGGCAGCATGGGTTTCTAGAAGCGACAATAAGCGAGCACACGCAGTATGACAGCGTGAGTTGGCCGTATAGAGAGATAACGACATAGAAATCAGCACGTTTGGGATGAGTGACTGTCTTCTAGTTGGTGACGTGATGCGGCAGCTCGTGTCACGTGACAAGTCGGGTTGCGCGGTTTCATCCGTTTGAGACAAATCTCACCAAAAGCCATCTGGCGGGTGCGTCACATGTGAATACAAAAGATAGCTCCCTACTGGGCGTCAGGTTGGTGTAGTGGACAGCGCGTTAGCCCACCTATCGGGAGCTTCGGGTGCGACACCGGGTCAGCTCGCTGTTCCGTCATGGTGGACGCTCAAAACTAGGGACAACTGAAACGAACTTGCGAGCAATGACGGACGTGCAACAAATACTGACACCAGTTACCGTAAGTAGGAACGAAACAGGGGGAAACCAGCAGCAACGTAACAAACGGCATCATAATAAACGGGGGTAAGTCACGTTACTCATGAGTAGGCAGAAAACAAGGAAAGTTACCGCTGTTCACTGTTGATTCATAGGGCGACTCAAAAGCCACTATACCATATGGAAAAAGAGAGGTTCTGTCGATTAATGGGCCGCGTTTTACGTTGCTAGTTTTAAAAAAGCTCGGTTGATCTCCTCCTAGCATTTCTGATCACACTTTAGTATCCATCGCTCTTTGTGCTGAAATAACAACAGGTTATCAAGGATCCTATTTCAATTTTATCAAGTGCAGCCTAACGCCATATTTCCCCGTTATAATGTATCTTACACCGTCCGTTCAGCAGATTGATTTGCTCTGGTGTATCCCAGTATACGTCTGCCTACAATTTTCCTGTGAGAGTAGTTAGTAGTATTTGATGGACGGATGGCCTGCGTCAATTAACGTACGAGGCCACACCTACTAAGCTGTGTGCAGGCACATGTAGCGCGAGCCCGCATGTTCATGGAAAACTGAGTCCCATCCGAATGGTCCACTTGCGAAGCACTAAAACGCGTCACACCTGTGAAGACAGATATTCTTCTGACAAATCCCATGATTGGAAATGACATTGGTGATTGTTCAAAATTACTTGAAGCTTATTACAGTGACAGAATCTCTGAGTTTACACTCCAGTCTCTGCTGACCACAAGTAAATTTTGGGATGAGGCCTATGGCATCTCATTTAAATGGCCTGACCTGCTTTCTAGCACCCCAGGGCATTTGACTTTAGTAACGTTCACTTTTTAGGGGACTTTAGCTTTCAGAAAAAGATCTGTCCATTCGATTATCGAAAAGTTTTTTGTGAACAAGGCATATGCAATAGACTAAGTACAACAGTGTGTCCCGTAGGGATCCTGCCGCTCATGTATCTCTTGGTAAGCACCACCCCAGGGTGTGCCTTATTACTGCAAACCGTTGCTTCTTCGCAGCTACCGTTGTAACGGTGGATGAAACTGATGGGGCACACGTCTAATGATATGTGAGATCTATTACACTCTGTAGCATTTGCTTGCTATTCAGTACCAGTCAATGATTATCCAGGAAAGTTCAGGAAGACGCGTTCAAGGAGAAGACGGATATTGTCTTGTAAACAAGATGCATATGAGAGTTTTGCTCCGTTCAACGTTAGTTGATTCCGTTTGTGGTACTTATTCGCCTTACCTGGACAAAGTGATCACTTCTGAGTGGAGGTTAGAACTCAGAACGAGAGAGTATATAGTAATCGTGATTCGTCGTGACAACTAGGTAATTCTCAGCTGAGGTAATTAATGTTTTAGAGAAAATTGTCCGTTTGCCTCTAAAATATTCTCTTTATTTGACGCTGTTTTGAAAATAATCATCGTACTGAACGTAAAATGTTGCAAAGCGTATCAGTTTTCCCATCAAATCTCGAGTTTAGGCAGGTACTACGTAACCGTTTCCATGGGCTTACAGAAGATCATTTGTAGACTTATTAGGGTCCGCCTCAAATTTCCCCAACATGTGTACGACAGTTTTTGTCATGACGTTAAACATAAATTGCATCATATACTGGTTTTTCATATTGGTAACCTGCCCGATCATGATAAATATTTTGCACCTCACCTTCTTGTATCCTGACGAACTGTCTGGAGGGATTACCGTTTGGGTGAGTCATCAGCAATCTTTTCACAAATAGATTTTTGAGTTGTATTTGTCACAAGGATGTGGAATTCACCTGGCGTCTGATCAGCTCTGATCACAAAGCAGGATTTACTTCCTGAAGTACCTTCTAGAACAGATGATACGCGTGTATTGTTAATCAACTGTGAGCAGCTTTCGACTAAATAGTTGTACAATGAAACACAATCAATCGAATCATCGTCTGGCCCCATCTCCACTTTTTCCGAGATTAAATTTGCATGTCTCAGCTGGTATTGCGTTGTGAATTCTTTTCTGGGCTTTTCCTCCCATCCCTCAAAAACAGCATGACCTTTCACTCCACCCAAGGATATTAATTATCCTGTAAGTTGTGAGCTGTCTTGGTGATTTCAACCCTGGTGTGTTGTCAGCGACCCGTCACAAGTCGCTCTAAAATATAATCACACGTGAAACCAATCTTATTTCTTTTTTCTTAAATGCACGATGTTCATCGTCTCGCGACTCAAAATTTGGAGCAGCTAGCTGCAAACCTCTAAAATCATAGTCCTTTTTTGTTACACATCAGGTTTTTAATGTCCATAATGCAAACTTTCGTCGCGAAGCTGAAATGAACTAGAAAACCTTCTGAAGCTTCGAGGAGATTGTCCCGTATCGTTTACTTGCTGTTGGGGAGATATTTAGGGCAGCCAATGTACTGTTTGTAGGATGGCACTTGGACACAAAGATTCAAAATAATTTTTAAAAAAATCCGCTCATCGAAAACGAGATATTTTAGCTGGGTTCTAGCTGGGTCTTTCGCACAACAAAATTGGTTTGCAAATGACTGTATTTCGCCAACTTGGTGCAATTTGGCTTCAAGTAGAACGCGAAGTTGACGGAAACTCGGGGAGTGCACCTACCTGATGAGCCCCAAGAAGGGCGAAACCGGTTGTGGGCTGTCGACGAATTTTCAGCAACCTTATGAGTAGTGCATCACGAAAATCCTGCCCACTTTTTTCTAGGAACAAGAAAGTCACCTTTGTGTGTGTTTAGGTTTTACGAGATTAGTTCTTACCAGGATTTACCAGCTATACTCCATGGGTGAAATAACCAAGCATTTATTCACCACTAGGATTTCGTCACCTCGCTCTGTGGAGCCGTACTCAAAATAGCTGTTTGAGAAATTCTGGACTAAACGGATGATTGTGTCTCATGGCTTGCTAGGTCTCACCGAGTTTGAATGTAGTGAGGACACTAAATCTGGGTTTCATGGCTAGATGCATTGTGACGTTTGGCAACCAATGACCTAGTGTAGTGGGATGGTTAGTGGATAATTCTTGATCTGGTTGTTGTGAACTTTCGTAGATTCACTGTCATGCTACTACTTTTAATTTAGTGGTTTCCTGACGAGTAAGATAAGAGGCCTACCTGCTACCCGTCATAAATGTGTTGGGGCCTTCTGAGGCGCACACTACCAGCATTCATATATTTCCGCGTCTTGTTCGATCCACTGCCTATGAACTATTGAAGAGGGATGACGGGAGAGTTTCCAAATGCCCTGAAAAAGCAAAGGTAGAAAAGGGTGGTGTGTATAGATCGATCCCTCAGCAGCAAAACATAAACCCACTCTGGATCGGGCGAGTCAGGCAGATGGAATCATTCGCTACCATTTATTGTTATGTAAAATCGTCAAGCCGGAAGGTTCGCTGCAGTTTCATCACTTCTGCATCCACTGATGAACATATCGATCGTTTTTTTCGTGTTTTATCTAGTTTCCATTCAGATCGGATAAGCGACACTGTTTGGCCCGACTACTCGAATTCTTCGAATTGAGAATGACCGATTTTTCCATGATGACTGTGAGAATTAAGCTTATCTAGTTTTCAGATCGGATAAGCGACACTGTTTGGCCCGACTACTCGAATTCTTCGAATTGAGAATGACCGATTTTTCCATGATGACTGACTGTATTAAGCTTCGTACGTATATCGGTACAACCCGACAAACTAGAAATCCAGAATTCAGGGAAGCGTAACAACCAGCACGTATGTATTCGAATTGGCGAATATGTACAGCATATGAAATATTAAAACAAGAGAATAATGAATAAAGCAACGAGTAGAGTATCAGTCATGTTCATCACATCCGCCACACCTTGAATGAGCGTGCGGGTGTTTATAGTCCAGTGGTGGTCTTGACCGCAATCTTTCGGATCTTCTCGGAATGGAAACTTC
>NW_008752035.1:317086-322335 GCF_000715545.1 Opisthorchis viverrini | reverse complement strand
TTTTTCTTCAATGCAGTGTAAGAAATATCAATTGGAGATTCAGAATATACTAAATTTTTGATCAACGTATACGAATCCTTGCCAACGAAATGTAGGAAATATGCAGTGAGTTTCCTATCATCCATATCGGATTTTGTGAGACACCGTGTGTCGAATCGTTCCAGATAATCCTCCACGTCACGCGCAGTTGAATTAACATCTAATGGTTCCATTTCGGCAGGCATGATGAATTGTTCCAATCGCGACGCCAAAGTGTGGGAATTGAGTTTCGTACGTATATCGGTACAACCCGACAAACTAGAAATCCAGAATTCAGCGAAGCGTAACAACCAGCACGTATGTATTCGAAGACAGTACGTAGACGTCCTGAAAAGCCACCCGTGGTAGGCCTGATATGATTTAGAGAGACTTATAAGTAAGAAAAAGACATATAGCAAACACTATAGGTAGAACCGCCATTTCTTGCTAGAAATAAGCCGAGGGAAAGATTTTCAACCGGTGGAACATGACAAACCAGGGACAACAACGATTGCTATTTGCTATATTAATGAATATATTTCCGTGCACGATTGGTTTTCAGCAGCCGAAGGGCCTGCACAAACACATAAAATCTTGAAATATACCGAGGACTACTCACTGACTGGGTGGTACCATGTGAGTTGACAAAAAGCTGTCGAGTTTGACATTTGTGCCTCGGTGTATAGTGCTGACTAAATCGAGCTTATTTAGCCCCACATCTTTTGTTCCAAATCGCCATACTGGCGGGGTTAAGGAGAAATACTGGATCCTGAGAATGTCATTAAAAATTCGGGAGCCAAAGATACCAACACCTGATAAGTCAACACGAAATTTGACAGTTTGCTTACAAACCTTGAAGGATGCATGGATTGATACACAGGATCGAGGCTTTTGCCCGAAATCCACGAGTCGGTTTTGATTTTGTCGTTCAGTGGCTGTCGTTCACCTAAAAGGTGCAACTCCCTTTTTTCACTTGTGCTTTTCAGGTGAACAACAGCCGCTGAACACCAAGTACCTCCATAACAAGAAGTTCGTTCCAAAAAGACTTTGCCACCTTTGTTAGTAAAACAACTACAAATATTATTTAACCAACTAATTATGTAAATATCAGGCTGTTCATTGCACTCATTTACTAAAATCGATTAGGTCATCTCGGTAGGTGGTCGCTGTTCGCCGCTTGGTCATGGTGGCTCAAAATTCGGTGAAAACATTCAAGCCAGTTTTTGTTGGTCTAACAGAATGCTCAGTTAGATACACCCACCAGGCGGATGGTTATCGAACAATATTTTTGTGCACTCACGTCTATGTGGGGTAATATCGATGGGCTTTGTTCTGTGTCCTTCAAATTGTGATCCTCGTGCCAGTAACCACAGGTTTCCAAAAACTGAAACTAACGACATACTTACAAAACTTCCGAATCATATGAACTATGGTAATGTGATGAACTATGGAATAACAGTTTCTCATTAACGAATACAGTAGCCTGCTTTTTACACAGGATGCAAGACCACCAACTAGGATGTTGCAACCTTCCTTTAGGGGGGTAAAAGATCTCATTATTATGGCGCAATCTGTAGATTCTGTTTACTATGAAAACCTGTCAAGCAGTATCTGATGGCAAAATATCCCTTTTGCCGGATTTGTATGTGATTCGGTCACCTTGGATCTTTGCTTGAATTTTATCGACTACTGACCGGGATTTCCGAACTGAATCTCCGCACAGTGTGAGAGCAGTAGACATTTCGAGTTTCAACTCTGCTGCATCTTTCAACACGACCCCGTTTGTTTCTAACTCCATAAGTGAACTATGTGCCTTCGGAGGATAAAACAAGTTCACCAGATACGCCATAGGTTGCTGAGGTTTTCAGGGAGCTAATCCTAGGATGGTTATAAAAGTTACTTACAATGATTATCATCGTTCGAACGGAATCATGTGGAATCGAGGATAACTTAAGAACGTCCATCCAGGTCTGACACGACTAAGGCCATTCTCACACGTATCAGAGGAGCCCCGTCTTCATGCCCTGAACAATCCACGCCATTAAATCTACAGCGATCTTATGGTTGATTGTCTATGATCGTTGTTGTGCAAAATTGGCTGAATGATGACCAGCACTTGCTGGTCAAATGTGCGTGCGCAGGATGCGCATTCTGGATGGTACGGGCCCTCGTCGCATGCACCGTAGGACCCAACTGTTCATTCATGGGTCAGCCAGGAAGGAGATAGGCGTTTGTGACACACTGTTACCTGTTCATCCTATTTCTTTTTAATGCCCGCGCCACACAGGGCAGAGGACTATTTCTGTTCATGCCATTCCGCTTTTTAAAATCCCCATGTGCCCCTCAGGAAGGCGCCCACGGGGAGCTACTTTGGTTTTCGCATTTCATCATGGTCCAGAGCAACTCATTTCTTCCAGGTTTTGCACCGCGTTTGTCAGGTGTTCCAGAATCGGTTTCATGATCTGAGAGACCCGTCGGATTCTGGAATCGCTGATTTGAAATTCCCCGCTTTCCGGTTGCTCGTGTCTCCTTCCGAACAAACTGCATGTCATTGCCAAGGACACCTGTTACGGGGAAATTTCGAGACTGTTGCTGGTGGTGACGCGTACGGACTTCCCTATTCTGGCTTGGGAGAGTTGACAAGCATGGGAGTGGCCCAGGTGGTAGGTTCAGTTTAGGTATCTAGAAACCGACAGCGGTGATCCTCTGCGTTTTGCTCACCATCTGTTGATAGCGAACACAACAACGTGGGTATCGACTTACCAGGCGCCCTTCGAACCTCAGTCAATCAATCAATAAGACAGGCCACATGATAATTAGCTGTGAATGGTGATTTTGTGTTCACAGTAATAGAATAATGACGAAAGTCAGACAGACGGAGTGCTGTACAATCAGTACATCGCCAAATTAAAACGGCCAAGTTCATGTTGTACCTTCTGCAGCTGCCGTACCACTGGCTTCTAACAGACGTGGGTCAAAGAATCCAACTTGGTCAGCATCCATGTCGAACACGGTATAGAAGTGTCTCAGAAATTGTAGACCCAATACCATTTCGAAAGGCATTCCNTTCCGATCTTTGGCCAACAAATCGGTGATTCCTCAGTGCCTGACTGAAAGGCAAATCGTACAAGTATTTTGTAGGGATATACCTGATTGCACAAATTACATGTTCCAAAAGGTCATTCATAAACATGGCGATTCTATGGGCGTCTCGCTTTTCAGAATTCCCATTTGCATAGAGCAGTTCAAGTCTCATGTAAATGTGCGGTCCACCGTTCCGCGCGCCACCGTTCTGCTTCTCAGTGGCCAGTTGATTAGGAGTGGATTAATTATGAACTGAAATAACAGGAGACCCCGAACAGTCGGTTATGCTTTTGTGTGGTCTCCGTACAACATAGACCCGGGAATATCACGAGGAAAGACTCTACCCAAAAAAAACAGAAAATTCGCACTAGATAGCTGAAGGTACCAGGAACAAGCAAGCTGTCAATTCAGACTGGAACGTCCGTAAATTAACTCTTACCCTTCGAAGATTACCACAAATGTGTAACGTTTATGTAACGTCAATGGCCTCCCAAGGCACATTACTTAATTCCTTATTTGTCAGGCTTGTTGAAGTATTACGCGCGCGTCTGGATGCGACTTTACAGGGCAGGGTGGTTAAATTTGCCGGGGCTTGAGTGGGGAAAGTACACAGTTTGTTAAAACAACGCCGCTTGCCATCAGCGCTGCACACACAAGCCTAGACGGAATTGTAGTTTTCCGATCGAAAGGCATGAAAAATTCTAATGAGTTTGGCTGATTATGGGTGTCTGTATCAGTTTGTCGTCAGTAAAGTTGATGAGCTTTTGGATTTTGGGTTTTGCTTTTGGACCATGTAATTTTCAAAGTGCGCCACACACATCAGCCAGTGAAAAAAGTACCTAGCTAAATGATTCTCTCGTTGTTTATAGGAGCTTTTCAGTTGAGCTTACGTCCTGTAACGGAATTGAATCTGTGCTGAAAAGCCAAAAGATGTGGTACAGTTGTTGTCGGAAACCATCAGCAATGGGGGTCTCACAGTGACTTCTAGGAAGATATGATCTCGCAGCTTCCAGACTAATAGTTGAGGACGAGACTGTTTATGAGTGAACGGTTTTGAGCTATAGTGTAATTAACTCGCACTTGGGCAGGATACGGCGCTACTTCCTGGTTGTGTAATCATTTAACTTATTGAAATGTAGGCTAACATTTAGCAAGCGGCCAGACTAATTACTCGCCTTGTGCGATCTCTTTGCTTAGTCACCGACGATGCATTGAAAAGGGAGTAGAGTGACGGCTCAACCCGCTTTCTGGATCGAAACAAGATAAACTAACAAAAATTTGGGTGACACTGGTCTGTTTGCGATAGGCGGGTATGGGGGGGTCCATGTACTGTAAGCTTGTTCTAGTAAGCTGAAACCGATTCACGTATGAATTGAGACTAGTTGTGGGCGAACTTTGATAGTCCGCGTTTGATAGAGTCCGCAAATTCATCATTGGTTCACTTTCTACAAACGGAGGCTATAGGAGTTAGTGTGAACGTATCCAGTAGCAGACCAGGAGGTAAGCAATAAAAGTCGTTAGCCTCTCTGATGGAATTTGTGCCTTTTTGCGTAATCCGAAGTCTTCCTGGTTTAACTGATGACTGTTTTTGGGACTGCACCAGATGAACTTTAGAATGTATATCCGATCTGCTGACTTGTGGAGCCCTTGTTGCTGAAATGTGTCTTTTGATCGCTTGCAGTGTCTGGCCCTGCACAATGTTCGATTTGGTTGCTCGCATTATGTCTAGGTGCGACCTGCTGAATTTGCTCCAGTGGGTGATTTGCTATCTGACGTGATTTATTAGACGCGGATCTATAAATCCGTAGAAAGCTAGTAGGCATAAGCATAACATCCCATTCCACATGGAGTTTCCGCGGGAATCTTTTGGAACTGTCGCTAAAATGCCATCCGCCTGTTCATTGAGCTAAGGATTGTTGAGAGGTGATCGAATGTTTAGTGTCTTATCGGACTGGTGTTCTCCCTACTGCAAGCTCAGGATTGAAGCAGGTGTGAGACCTTAGTCCTGTGCCTGAGAACATCACAAACGAGAGATTCAGCTGGGTTCCTGATGAGTCTCTCGAAAAACTAAATTTATCTGCAAATGAGTGTATATTCGCTAATTTCATGTAATGTGGTTTCAAATAGAACATAAGGTTGACGGACAA
>NW_008752035.1:296486-316549 GCF_000715545.1 Opisthorchis viverrini | reverse complement strand
ATATATATTCCAGAAGGGTAACTCCCCCTCCAAAGAGACTACTTCATCCCGGTTCTGAGAACTTTACCTTCAAACTGACTGGGTGGAACCGGGACATTTCGGCACTTTCGACTCTGCTACTCTTCATCGAGGGAAATATGAGGACCATTTTGCCTGACAGATGAGTCATGTTTTGCTCTGGGCAGCTGAGATGTTCAAATTCCTCTGCCCTACAGATTACTTCCGATGCGCGGATGGTGCTTCCTCGAAAGATGACAAAATGTTCGCAATACAACTGTCAAGCTTTGTGAACATAGCAACAGTATCCTGATCAATTACGAATAATCACACTCTCTGTAAGAACCAGTGACAACTTGGGTAAACAATCCAACTGTTCACAAGTGGTCCGGTTGTTCTAACACACATGTGACACCTGCAACAAGGGGACCCTGTTGGGAACACGCATCGAAGTCGAATACACAACTTTCTGTCGGTAATAACCGATTGTTTGGAACACGCACATAAAATGCAGCGGACAGAGTCGTGTTGATGGGCACCGAAGTCAAATACACAACTTTCTGTCGGTAATAACCGAAAAACAGCGGAAAGGCAAAAACAAACGACCAAAATTCAGTTGAAGCAGACCATTTTACACGAGAGAGATTCGGTTGGATTCACATGAGTCTTATTTTAAAACGAAATTCCTGTGCAACTGAGAGTAGTTGTCCAATTCTTTAAATCTGGGTTCATGTAGAATATAAGGATGATGGGAACTCAGGCACTGCACCCGTCTGATATAGCCGAAGAGGGGGAAAACAGATATTGGGCTGTCAAAGTGTTTTTCAGTAACCTCATGAGTAGTGTGTCACGTTCAAGCAAAAGACCAACTTAGAATACACCATTGAAATAAATGGTTCAGATGCCTGAGTTTTCTGAGCAATTTCAGCTTGATAGTACGCATATTTTATTGCTAATCTTCTAGTAAATCTCATTCTGCATCAGCGAATTGGGCGATCGGGTATTTTGAAGAAAAGTAAACATCAGGATCGTCAAATCCAAATGACGCTGGATGTTTCATCGGATATTAACAAAAGTTGTTGGCAATATTCAGATACGGCCAACCCTTTTCCATCGTAGTACAGAAATTTGCACTCGGAGGAGACACTGTAATACCCACTCTGAAGATGTTTTCTCATGGATCACGCATTGATTCTAACAAAGAACGCGTCCTCGTTATAGGTGATTACCACAAATACTCATTGTGTAACGCGGGAAGAAATATTCTTGCCGTGTGTCACTCTCGTAGATCGATGTATAAGTTGCAATACCCACATGACTTCATCGTCAACAACCCTGCGGCACGCAAGTGAGTTTTGATGGTGGGACTAATACAGCCGTTCCATGTTGAGGCGCTAAAGATATGAGACAAGCGCCCGTGTGTTAATCGCAGAAGGCACAAAACTCGTGGATAGATCTACGAAACTAGAAGTGTGCAAACAAGCCTGACTAGTGCACCTCGACGGCCCTTCACCGGCTTGCTCTGACTTGGTCGGATGGGCGGAGTTATCGGGTCTCCAATAATCTGATTTCCGCGTGGAACGGAAAATTGTAAGGATTCAGATTTTCATTTACAGACTACACTGATGCCAACAACAGGCTCGTTTGCTCACTTGACGAGCCCAAAGAAGAGCGAATTTGGCATTGGGCTTACAAAGCCTTCCAATCTTATAAGCAGATCAATATTGGGGTATTCTAATTACCAATGAAATACGCTCATTTGCAAACAAATTTGATTCTGCGAGAGACTCGTCTGAAACCCAGCTGAATCCCTAGTTTATAACGTTTTCAAGCAACTGAATGTGCTGCACCAGGTCGCCCCATGCTACAGTTCGTACGATATCCAAGATATGTCGACACATGTATAAACGTTATAAACGTTAAGGTTGCCGAAAATTCTTTGACTGAGCTGTCGAAGAATTTTCAGCAACCTTATGAGTAGTCTGTTACGTCTATTCTAACTATCTTTCCAAACGAAATATGAAGTGGCTATTCCAAAGCATGTCATGAAAAAAGACTTGTCGTCTGACGTTTGTATTGACACTATCACAATTTGTATGTTGAGGCACAGAGCAAGATACCTAGAAAGAACTGGATACGTTGTGCAGCGTGCCGCTCGTCTTTTGCATATACAAACGCAATACTGAATAATTGACTGCCTATCTGTTAGGCAAAATTCCACACCGATCCCACTATACCGCACGTCTTTGGGCGCTGCTACGGCCGAGAAGCCTGGCCCCCTCGAGGTTGGCCCAGAATTCGGGACGCTTGCCGGTCCGGCATCAAGACGAGATCTGATTGGTCAACAATCTGGACCCAACAGCCAATCATGACCCAGTATTGGCCAAATGCCGGTTGCCAATGGAGCTCCAGAACGCGTCAGAAATTCCAGAAAGTTATAACCGCTTACGCTATATATACGAAGCGCTGTACAACTGTTCTTGACTTCGTTTTTGGTATTAATAGACCTTGTGCAACTTTGGTGGTTGTTTTGACGTGAACGGTAGCTTGGGAGGCTCAGACCGAGAACTAAGCTGAGGGAAATACCGTTACTACTCTATCAGAAGAAATAATTCCCACTCATACGCAACCTAATTACTTAGTTTGCGTTTACTCATCGTGTTCTAATGAAATTGAACAGGAGACCCTAAAAAACACCTGATGTTCCAGGGTCACATGATAAAACAGATTTTTACTTCTCCGGAAATAGTTGCATTACAAACTGAAAAATGCTGTAATTAAACAATCTGTGGCGCCAGTCATTTCTTCAGATCCCTTAGGACGCGAACGAATACGCTGTGTGCGGTGCGCCATAATGACTGTTGCCACACGATCAGATAAGCCATTCTAAATCCGAAAAAAACTTACAACGAAGATATACTGCTGGGATTCCAGTAGTAATTCAAAACTCCCGAAATTGAATCGCAACGTTGGCATTGAGGGAATCCTATTGCAATCAACCACGTTTCTGGTAGCCTGCTGTCTCACACCAATTAGAGCATATAGTCGGGTTGTTAGGTCAGCTGGTAGATATGACATTGGCGTTCCTGTGTCCACAAGTGCATGAACTCCCGTAGCCAGTGTCCCACCGATTGATAGTTCAATGCTGAAAGAAGATCACGAGGTCTCCTTAAAATCACGCGGAGTATGATTTAGACATACAGGCCACCGATATGTAAGTAGGTAGGGTGGACGGATCTCTGATGTGACCACCCGTCGCTGTTGGAAACCGCATAAAATCGTAAAAACTCGCATAGGATTCTTCGAATGATGCGTAAGTAAAAAGACATTCTGATAGAAATACTAAAGCTTGCGTAATTCCGTAAGGAGTTTCCCGAGTGGGTACCTAAATCAAGTCACCTTCGATGGATCATGAAAAATCTTTCACTGCAGCCTCTAGTCGCCCAGGAATTAGACTACCAGCTTGAAAACAAAAGCAATACTAAATCTATCTTAGGAAATTGGTGCGTGATTAGCAAGCGATGTTTCTCGTCATGAAGTCGGGCCCCTGGTTAGCAAGTGGGCATTTGGTGTGTTCACACAGTTCAACGATAGAGCCGTTTCGTTCTGCACGTAAATCTGGATGTCGTCCAATCGTAACATTGTTTATCCAGCGTAGGAAGAATACGAACCTCTAATGAATGGTTACTGAAACAGACCGTGTTCAAAATATGTTTTCAGTGAACGTTTTAACCTTACAGTCCACAGTGACAGATGCTTGGCTGTGTGTGCCGAAGGCTGATGCCCTGTTCACCTTATTCAAGTGCTTCCATGCATTCACTTATTTTTGACCATACACTATGAGGTAGGCGGCTTTAGGATGTTATCTTCGATGTTATCTTGTAGCTTTTGACAGATCGGCTACGGCCAAGATGCATGGCACCGCACTTGCTATGAAAGGATGGGTTCGATTCTTGACGTTGTCACCACGGAATGTTAACTGAAATGATAAGTGCTATCGAAATGGGTGGTGACGAGTAACTCTCTTCGAAAAAATCCCAGACACAGTTTTTCCCACGGTATCAGTATGGTTATGAATATTTTGATGGAAACAGGCTCCGAGTGACTACTCATCCCACCTTCCTCAAATCTTTACCCAAAGATAGGGTCCCAGATCAAATTTACTGGTTACACATTGAGCTGGACAGTTTAGATCTCCTAGTTTTCTGGTGGTGCTCGGGTGGTACCCTATTCAAGGTATCATAGCATGCTACCTTCTAAAAGATCCTAATGATACAATGAAACGTGTTCCACACTGCTTAGGTCTTCTACGAGGAGACAATTTAAGTTAAACTATGGTATTCCTCTCTCCGGTGTTAGTTTTTTGTCGATTACAGCAGACTTCCACAGTACGTTTGTCACGTTCGAAAAAACCCTAAATGTAGCTTTTTAACAGTATATGTATGGGTATGGTCATTTTGATGAAAACATTCTGGTACATTAGCGAATATACACTCATTTACAAACTAATTTTGTTTTTCGAGAGACTCACCTGGAACCCGGCTGAATCTCTCGTTTGTGATGTTTACAGGCAAAGATATACATGTATCGCGATATCTCGAACATCGTAGCGACTGAAACATGAGGCGGCCTGGTGCAGCACATTCAGTTGCCTGAGAACATCATTTTCAGCGACCTTATGAGGAGTAAATTACAAAGGTGCTGGCACATTGTTCGATGAGCTCCAAGCGTCTACTCACCCCACCTTTCTCTAATCGTCACTCAATGATATTGCCTCAGATTGAACTTACTGGTTACGCATCAAACTGGCCAGTTTAGTTCTCCTAGTTTTCTGGTGGTGCTCGGGTGGCACCCTATTCAAGGTATCATAGCATGCTACTTTCTGAAAGATCCTAATGATACAATTAAACGTGTTCGACACTGTTTATGTCTTCTAGGAGGAGACACTTTAAGTAAAACTATGGTGTTCCTCTCTCCGATGTTACTTTTTTGTCGTTTCTGCAGACTTCTACAGTACGTTTGTCACTAGTGTTAACCAGCAGTTTATGTAACATAAATTCCGAAATCTGCAAACATAGTCTTGGATAACCGAATCAAATATATATGACCAAGGTTGCGGGAGATGACAAAAGTTGCAAAGCTGGATTATCGTCCACCCGAAGGCAAACACTCAGCTTGGCAGAGACTCAGCTCACGAAGACTCAAATTGTGCGCTCTCCATTCCTCACCCTTACTCAAATAAAATAATCCAACAGGCAGGTTAGACGTTTTAGAGATACGAAATTGAAATGACTTCCCGGGGACAGACTATGTACCTGTATACCTGTCACTATACGTATCACACTTTCGCAAATCGATTGACCGTCAGTTAATATAACTTGAGACACACAACCCTGGTATGATCTGTGCACTAAACCAAAAATTGAATGGTCACTGCAAAAAAATGCTGGCGTTCAGTAAACATCGGGCGTGGTGATGAAGAATCGCGCAATAGTGTAATCCCGAATCGCTACTCTGAAAGCACGCAAAGGACAGATTTTGTCCCAAGGTGACTCTGAATCATTGCGCAGCGGTAACAATCGTTTTGCCGCCCGACTACCAGAGGTATTTTCAAAACGTCGTGATTCTGCCCCTGCCTTCAACCTGCATTTCACTTGCTTGTGACATGCCTTGGCTGAAATATCGTAAAGTCGTATGGCGACAGATCTTAAAACATCTGTTGGGACCATGTCGTTTAGGAGGTCAACCTCTGCTTTGGAACTCAGAAACGGTTTAGGACACTTTTTACGAATTTATAGGAAAAATAGTTCGAGGTACTACCGGTCTGTTTGATGGCGGGACGTACATGATGACAGGAGTTTGCAGTGTTCAGTGAAAGCAAAACATTGCTACCTTGCGAATCACGAATAACTGTAATTTGATTGCAAACGTTTCATCACCAATTAAGGTGACATCATTAGTGCGTTATTGGGGAGCGTGGTGGCGCGCGTGGTGGTGCGCGTGGTGGTGGGTTAGTGATCATCCCAGCTAGCAGCCCGTATATAATAACACACAAATAATACTACTCAACGCACAACCAATAACCCACCGCTACGCGCACCACCACGCTCTCCAATAAATCACTGATGATGTCACCCCGGTTGGTGATGAAACGTTTGCAATCAAATTGCTCAGCTCATCGAACAAGCCACCGACCACCATCTACGCTACCTGAGCTACCGACATTTACCTCCGTAGAACACCCGTGACTAGTGTCACTCACTGCAGGACACCTAGTGGGTTGTGTCACCAACAACCACATTCTGTCCCGATAATTAAATTCTTCAGAACTGCGGATCATCCCGTGATGGAAGAAAATTCGCTGCTCCTTGAGGATGCAATTTTTAACGTTTAGAAAATCATGGGCTAAAAGAAAAAGTCATTTTTGTCGTGGTACATTCACTGGGACTAACGGAAATCCCCTCGAAACTGCGACAGTTAGATGTAGAAGGAACAATATCGCAGGATTCATTTTGGCGTCTTCTGAAGATGAGAGCGTTCAAGTTCCGAAACAAGATGTGCTGCTAGCTGGGGATGACTACTAACCCACCGCTACGCGCACCACTACGCTCCCCAGTAACGCACTGATGATGTCACCCAGGTTGGTGATGAGACGTTTGTAATCAAATTGCACAGCGCAGAGAACAAACCAACGACAACCATCTACGCTATCTGAGCTACCGCCTCTATAGAAAAGCTAAAAACTTTAAAAGAGCAGGATGGGCTGCAGATGATCAGGGTACTCTCTGTACGAGCAAGGGGTCTGTATGGGCTATGGATCCCATAATTCTGAACCCCAAATATGCCATGTAAAACTATAGGCGAGTAATGTATGCTCTGGATGATTCAACTATCATCGCAGTATAAACGGTTTTCTTTTGTTAAAATCATATACCATTTACTAATGTTTTGTTCGACTGTCACTAGCTAGCTGTCGTGTCATTCGGAGAAAGCGCGAGAGCTGAAATAATGCCAGGATGCGTAGATCCAGATAGCAGCACTCGAGATCTCGAACCACGAATCTTGATTTTGTGTCTTAATCAGTGAGCTCTGTCAAGCTCGAAATAACTTACTACTTATTGAACATTGAAAATTTATGAGAGCTCAGAAAGTATTATTTCTTGGAGGACCCGATCTCCCGATTACTCATAGGGGTCCAATTTTGAAAATATAGTTTCAAAAGGATACATCTGTTGGATGACTCAGCTACTTACAAGATGTGAGCGACAAAAAACTCGTGTGGATTAAGGAAACTGAACATGAAATATTTGTTGAACAAGACGAGGACCGCACACTGTCAGCACATTTTAGCTTACCGATTGACTAGAACAACCCAGTGGTAAGGAAACTGTTCGGTTTTTGAAACTTTCACAAAACTAACGTCACCAGGAATGTGATCCTTTGTGATTTCTCCAAAAATTACGGTGGCTTTTCGTGGGGGGTATCTGTGGTGAAGAAATTGAAATAGAGATTTGAATAACCTCGGAGTATGAGTAGATATCCGTTTTTATTTCTAAACAAGATGAACGTGACGAGACATTCACATAAAGTTTCATCAGACCAACAAATTACTGGATCATTTAAAATGTTGAATAACTTGGAAGTTTAATTCTTTCTCACATTTAGCAGTTTCGGAGTTTCTTAGGTCGCCGAATTGTACGTGGGACAAATAATCAGAAATCGATGTGAGTTCTGGATTCCCATACTCGACAGTATCCAATGCTCTCTTTGCAACCCCGGAAAATTTGCAATTAACTATCCTAGGAGTTGAAAGAACCAACAATACATGGTTAACAGTCTTTGTCAAGCAAACGCTAGAGGAATAAAGAGTTCATCGAATCGATTTTGAAATACACAACGGTCTTGTCCGCTTGGTCCTCGTCCAAACTCAAGAATGACCATTTACTGGTATCGGATTAAGTCTTTCTTGAGTAGTAGTTCCACGACGTTAAACCGAAAGTAAAAGCAACTGTGACGATAGTTACCACTCGTGCCAACTCTGTCTCACTCACTGGATCCGTTAGACCACGAAGAACATAGCTCTCGTCCGTGCACTCGGAACATTCGGACACCTGGTGAACTTATATAAAAGAGTAAATTTTGCTAGGTTGAATAGGTGTGCCTCCATGCTATTCATCTACCATGGAGAATCTGAAAGTTGTTACACAACCACATTCTCTAGTTTTCGAGGACAGATGAAATCGGTGCTTGCCCAAAAAAACCGGTTTGTCAAAATCTTTGGGACAATTTTTATAGAAGAATATTCGTTTGTGTGTACGAGGGAACTTGCCCTATACCTACCAGTCCCGCTGTTTTTTTTTCGTGGTTGAATACTAATGGTTGTGCCAGCCAGGTAAATATCCACACACAAGACTTTTGAGATCTTCGCATTTCTCTAGCGCACTACATTCCTCAGCAAACGCCATTCTCATTATTGATAAGACAACAATGTACGAATATCTACCAACCCTAATTTTGCAGCGTATCTACTCACGCCATCATCTTACAAGGAGCGTTAACTGGGACACTCATCTTGAATTGGTGCGGTTATAAAATCTTGGATCTCAAAATCTTGATAACTCAAAACAACGTAGGTGTTGGCTACGCGGTCATGAGCAGGATCGAGCGATCTGTCTTGGTGAGGGAGTCGTTGTCGACTCATCGGACCAAGTTGGGTTCGAACGCAAACTGACTGGCATCTACCTTTGGAAACCGGACAAACTGTGTGTTCTCACAACGGCGGCATCTTTATCTGTTGTTCTTAGGTGCCTCTGCTTGCACCCAACTTAATCTTTCAGAGTTTGAAAGAACAACAAACGAGCCCAGAAAGTTTTTGACTACTTGTGAGGAACAGAGTGGATGCAAAAACCAAAGCGATGTGAACACGACCTGTTTCTAAGGCCAAGACAACTTAAGTACGAACCTGATCACTTCTCAAAAAGTCTAGGCTGGTAAGGAGGATATATATATAAACCGTGTGTCATAGGCACACTAGTTCTAGCTGCTACAGTTTCGGTCATCGTAAAATAGGGAACTGGAACATACAACCAAGGCGAAGGCATGTTCAGTTTGTTCGGAAATTGGGTAGCTACGTATTGAAGGCGACAGTTTTGATGCACGAGTACCACTGACTGCCATTCTCATTAATCACTGGTGATTCGAATCCCGGGGTCCCAATCCAGGGAGGTGGCGGTTGCTAACCGTCCGATAATTCTTTAAAACAAAATGCTTACTTCAAGCATGTTCGCTGGTAGATTTGACGCTATTAGAGGACGAGGAACTCACCTGCAAAACACGAACGCGAAAGTACGACGAGTAATCAGACCTTGTTCAAACAACTGGTCCACGAACATTGTTTTGAACTGCGAATAAGCCTGTCGACGACCTAGGCCCAAAATCCCGTCATTCCAGCTATGTTGCGTCGGTTGACCTTTAAACAAAAGGACCGGGCCAAATGTTCCACTGAGTGAGCGACCACCAATCTGTTTGTTGATATAACCATATTTATCCATCAATACCTGTAAAATATCTGTTGAGACGAAACCGTAGACCTCAAAATTGGCGTATTTAGCTTTGAATTCTGTTGTACTGTCCACAAAAGTTGACGATCCGTATGGATCAAATGTGTTTTTAAACGGCCGCAAATCATGCCGGGCATTTTTACTGTGAACCCACAGGATCGGTGAACCCGTGTCGAAGAGTAAGCGGAATTCCTTTGGGGGTGTCCCTATCCCAACGATGCCATAGTAGAAATCCTCCGAATTATTTAGAATGCCTTGATAATGTCAACTTACCGCGTTATCCGCAGACAAGGGGACCTCAACTGTGTTGTGTTTCTGAGCTGAGTCACCGCCTCGTTCTACTCGCTTTAAACCACTTGGTATGATAATTGTTTGATAGTTGTTTTTACAGAACGACAGTACTCACCCCTTTGTAAAGCAAATACACGGAGTCAACAATAAAAGTAATGGTAACATGAATGCGATCAGCCGATTTATGCGTTTTGAGCTAAGTGGCAAAACTCCAAATTTTTTCTATAGATTCAGTCAAACTACTCTGTTGATGACTGAACCTGAGAGCAGATTGGACAATGTGTTTCGATAAACTAGCAACTTTGACTGCTTGTTAGTCATGAATATGAAGATCGGTGAGTCGGGAACGGCGCTACCTCATTGGATATGCATTGTTCGGCAAGTGTAACCAGTTTCACAGAAACTATGATGCCTTCGAAGTTAGAAATTTCCAAAAACTAAGCTTTCGTTGACTGTGTTGTTTGGCCGCTCCTTAGTTTATCCAAATGGCTGAACCGAACAAGTTTCAGCGTAACCAAAAACACCTAATTTACTGATCAACTTCGTTTTTTGTTAGAGCAAGAAGACTGGATGTAAGACGTTTCATAAGCGAGAACCGAAATGGGGGATGAACAGTGTTCTTTAAACATTCGTCGATTAAATCAAATCAAGCAAGGATTTAATCGCTGGACGATGAGTGTGCAGAATACAGAACCATACCATGAAACGGTGATACTACTGATCGGGGGGCACGCGAGTAGTATGTGTTGTTCGTAGAATTTCGCTTTGCGTCGATTGAAAAATGGAATTCTGTTGCGAAATTCGCGGGGCCACTTTGTAACATTTGCTTTTATTTGACAGACGAATGATTGGAGGCAATGAATCTCCAGGAAGACTCGTTCGGGAGAAGATCTGTGTCCAGTTTTTGTAACTAAGTTGCAGATTAGAGTTTTGCTGCCCTGTTCAATGGTCTGTAACCGCCCAGTTGGCATTTCCGAATAAATAACTCCTCAGCGAAGGCCTTCTTTCTTTCATCAATATCAATTGACTCTGAAGTGAAAAAATTCGTCTCAGGACGTTCAGGGACTACAGCATAGGGTTAAAACATCTAATGAGGGAGAATCTCTGTCATAACGTTTTGCGGTACAACCGGACCCTTCACCCTGAGTTGGCAAACTGCGGCTCACTGAAGAATGTCCCGTTATGGGAGGAGTGAGAAGTAGGAAATACACTCATTTGAAAACAAATTTGGTTTCGAAGAGAACCCAGCTGAATCTCTCGTTTGTGATGTGTCCAGGCAACTGAATGTGCTGCGCCAGACCACCCCGTGTTTCAGTCGCTACGATATTCGAGATATCGCGATACATGTATATTCGTAATGCACTACTCATAAGGTCACTGAAAATTCCTCGACAGTCCACAACCGGTTTCGGCCTTCTTGGGGCCAATCAAGTAGGCGCAGTCCGCGAGATTCCGTCAAACTTATCTTCTAATTGAAACCAAATTAAAAGAAATTAGCTAAACACGCTCATTTGCAAACAAATTGGGTTTTACGAGAGACTCACCTGGACCAAGTTGAATCTTTCGTTTGTGATGTCTCCAGGCCACCGAATATGCTGGACCAGGCCGCCACATTTTTCAGTTCGTACGGTATTCGAGATACCGCGATACATGTATAGTCGTAATGCCTATAAACATCAAAGACGACAGATTCAGCTTGGTTCGACTTGAGTCTCTCGCAAAACTAAAGTTGTTTGCAAATGAGTGCATTCCGCTAATTTCGTGCAATTTGTTTTCAAGTTGAACATAAGTTCGACGGAGACTGCGCCTACTTGATGAGCCCCAAGAGAGCCGAAAGCGGTCGTAGGCTGTCGAAGAACTTTCAACTACCTTCTGAGTATTGCATTAGGAAAGTGAGAATTTTCTACTAGATTACTTCATGGTAATGAAACTGAAAGGGAGAGACCATTCATAGTGGAGAATGGGAAGGTTAAAGGCACGTGTAAGAATTCTTGAGAAAATGCTCTCACTATAGTTAGGAACTTTGAAGGAAGGACAATCAGAACGAAACCACTTCATGAGGTAGTGCATGCCTATTTGTAAGTTTAAGGTGTTCCCAGGAGTAAAACGGATAGGGCCGGTCTGAAAGTGTCAGTGTATGCAGACGAGTGATGCTAGAATGGGATCACATGAGAGAAATGATTGGGGATAATGAAGAGTGTTTTGGTGGTTAGAGACTTTCTAGACTGCGTCCAGCTAATGAAACAGCTTCGGATCAACCAAAGCAAATTCTGTTTTTGGTTTCAACTTGTGCAATCACCACCTGCAACAGAATGAAGTCGATCATTCATTCATTCTTTAAGTTATACCAGTCTATTCCGAAAAGCCAAGATGCACTAGACACTTGTTTTGTTCTGTTAGGCAGGAATCCACGCGGATCCCACTGTACCGCACGTCTTTGGGCGCTGCTACGGCCCAGAAGCCTGACCCCCTCGAGGTTGGCCCAGAATTCGGGACGTTTGCCGGTCCGGCATCAAGACGAGATCTGATTGGTCAACAATCTGGACCCAACAGCCAATCATGGCCCAGTATTGGCCAAATGCCGGTTTCCAATGGCGCATCCAGAACGCGTTAGAAATTCCAGAAAGTTATAGCCGCTTACGCGCACTGTACAACTGTTCCTGATTTCGTTTCGGGCGTTAATAGACCTTGTGCAACTTTGGTGGTTGTTTTGACGTGAACGCTAGCTTGGGAGGCTCAGACCGAGAACTAAGCTGAGGAAAATACCGTTACTACACGTTCTGTTTGGAAATCATCACCATCTTACAAAACTCAGAGGAGTTTCGAACCCATCAAATTTCGGCTGATAATTTTAATACTCAGCGTTTTGACCATAAGCGACTGAATAACAGTCAAATTATGTTTGTAATGCACTACTCATAAGGTTACTGAAAATCCGCTGACAGCAACCTTATGAGTAGTGCATTACAAATATATACATGTATAGTGATATCTTGAATATAGTAGCGACTGAAACATGAGACAGATTGGTGCAGTTGCCTAGAAACATCACAAACGAGATATTCAGCTGGGTTCCGGGTGAGTCTCTCGAAAAACCAAATTAGTTTGCAGATGAGTGTATATTCGCTAATAGCAGTCAGATTAGTTCCCACTGAGACAGGGTGTGGCATCAGCCCTCCGTCAATCACGGGATCGACATCACGTTATCACGTGGTGACTAGCTCTTTCAATGACGACTTCTAAAATGATGGGTTCGCAGAACTCATGTGTTACCAATCCTTCTGTGTTGATGAGAACTTTTTGACTGCTGATCAGCGGCTCTTGGCCGAACGCTTAAATGCTCAAACTAGTGGACTAGGAGTCGCGAGTTTGAGAAACCCTGGAGATTCTTGAGTTGTCCGCACTACTGATGTTCCCCAACAAGGTTCAAACAGCTGCACAGTGCTTCTTAGCTTTTCGGGTTTCACCCGCAGAATGAAATCTCCACTGGACGTTCATTCTACCAACAGAAGCCAAGTTAAATGCCGTCACCAGAAGCGTCGCTATAATCACAAAACTACAGTCGTTCGGCTCTGCCATTTGTGCCAGATCAGGATGAGACGTAGTGGACTAGGGGAGGAACAGAATTCTGCAGACAAACTGAGGCGTGTCATTAGAAGGTGGGCACTCCATCTATCGTGCTTTTGTGAATATTTTACCTGCGTAGAGGTTCATCCCGTTGGTCGAGACCTTGTGGGTTGCATTTTGTGTTATCCCGCAGCCATCGCGTAGCCGTGAAAGATTTCCCAAGCGATCGCATATGGGTTGGATAGGATGTCCATTGCTTTAGTGAGGAGGCTGAAACTCTCTTCGCGTACGGAGGGCAGATAGCCGCCTCAGAATTAAGTCATCCTAGTTGCCTGATTGTTAATATACTTATTCTTACGTAGGCAGCGGACAGGACAGATGGTTTGGAGGCGCCGATAACTTCGCGATTAGGCTTCTTTAATGTTACCGGGTTACGATAGATGCTTGAAAATTATAGCATATACCATAGTAGCACACATTCTGTATCATAATCCGGCCTGCGCTGCCAACAAGATTTTATTCAGGCAGCTGCTCCCCATTTTGATTTGTTTCTTCGAATTACCAACTTTTATGTGAATGAATATCAATCACGTGAAATTATATCACGCGGGAGGGGGTACATGGAAAGTGAAGATATACACTTAATTCGAGCAGTGGACACTATGCATAAGGTTGCCAAAACGCTTCAGTAGCTCACTACTAGTTTAGTTGTTCTTTAGGCTCATAATGTAGGCACAGTCCTTTAGTTTCTGTCAGACCCAAGTTCCGCCCGAACGAAATGCACGAGCATAGCGATATACATTCATCTGCATACCCATTTGGTCTTCACTAAATCACTCGTCTTCAGCTATATATGCTGTAAAGAGGCCGTCCTATGTTTCGATGAACGGAAACTTAGGGGTTTGCCTACCTGATGAGACCCGAGAAACATGAAACTGAAATAAAGTTAAATAAAATGTGAGGTTGTCAAGCCGAATTCTGGGATAAAAGTACGCTGTAGGCGGGTATTTTCCTGCCTACTTACCTCTTCCAGGTGTCACAACACTTACAGTAAGCTGCACAAAAGATGGTAAACGATGTCCACAAAAGCGGTGTTTCATTCCTCTTAAGACCGAGTGGTCACACCTGTTGATCCATTTGTTGTTGTGCTATCAACTCTTGAAAAAAGCGGAGAAAATTCCACCTAATTTACAATCTTTTGGAACAGCCATTTTATTTGCGATGATAAAGAAACAGAGACAAAATAACACAGTAATTTGCACCAAATCTAAAGAATATCATAATCAACATATCAGTGACAGAATATGACAATACAATATTTCCTAGTAAATATATGAATGAAGAGTCATTGTAGTCCTTGATCAAACAAAAATCGCAATCAAATGTCCGACGCACGGCAGATGTTCTTAGTTCAACACCTTCGGTCGACGATGCGATGATTAGATTCACCGCTAGCTTAACTACTCAAATGTCACGCGTAGTATATAATCGGTTCACATTTTTAGAATGCCTTAACAGGAAACGTACCTCAAGATATAGGGAATTAACGTTAGGATTATCTACTTATTGTAGTATCTTTTTCATTTGGGTGCCAGAACTTTGTAGCAGGCATACCTCAACGCAAACACAAGTGAGGTTTCGCTTGCACGATAAATGCTTGACCTTAAAAATTCAAGCAATGCACCAAAAAAACAATCCAGTCTTCCGCGGAAACACATAAATTATTAAAACTAAACTTTGAACTCGAATTCTATAACGAAAATTGATCTGGGAGTGGATACGGTAATAAAATGATGGGCCGACATCCGTCTTCGCTTTGACCTGTTTGATCAACAGAAGCCGACAGATGCCAGGATACAATGACCAACGCAACAGTGGGGTTGCGTTGAACCGCGTTCGCGTCAACATGAACTTTCTGTAATCGGTGCAGGCCCAATAGAATAAGACACGTGAGGTTACTGGACGGGTAAGTTCCAGGCAGAGTAATCGTGTCCACCTGGTTGCCTGTAACTGCCAATACAAATGGAGAAATCTGAACACATGAGATCATGTGAGCGGTGGTCTGGTGGCTCAGACCAGTCATTTGACGCACCATGGGGACCCCGCATATGGCTGGCTAGTGCTGGTCAATATCCTCTTCTTCCACACACCGATGGTCACGAAGTCATTGTGGGGTCGTTGTGGGACTAGCACTCTGGAAAACCCAGAACACTAGGGCGGGTCTTTGCTAAAACTGATGGGAACAACCTGACATTCGAGCCCAATAGTCTCTTGTTCCACCAGACTTGGGAGCAGTAGTATTGATAAGCCGGGCCAAAAAATGTCTTGCCTACACAGTTTTCTGTGGTTAGTTATAATGCCACTTGATTCCGTTCTCCAGCGGTTGAACACTCAATGTTATTTCCAGCACATTTGTAGCCCTAGTCTTTTTGTTGGTTTCATTTTAGATGGCGATGATCAGAGAAAAATCAGTTAGTGCACCTCAGCAGGCCGCCTTATCTGATAGCCCAGGAAGCTAAGGTGAATCAGGCAAACTTGTTTTACCTACCAAGGTTTTACCGACATATTAATGTTCAGAGAGCAGTATAGATATTATAGCAGTCATTGTAGATCCGGCATGTCGGGTCTGCGGGTCCAACGTCTTCGAGTCGTGCACGCTTTAGTTCTGAAGGTCATTAGACTGAAAAACTTCTGTTTTGTTTTTCTGCTTCTACCTCCAGCTTCACAACCCGTACGTTGGAAGCTTCCGAATTTTCGGCCAGCATCCAGACACCAAAGTATTTGTATGTCCGAATTCCGGTCCTTCTTATCTATTTGGACATAAAAATTCTGCTCCTAAATCCTGTCCCCTCTGTAAGGCCAGCTACCAAAAACTGTGCGTCGGTACGTGGTCAGTATTTCATTGCCCTACAAGAGGACAGATAGAACTATCGTCTACAAAGACGTGAGGCTTGGTCTCCGCGAGGATACAAACTTTATTCCGGTGAACCAGACACCTCGCATCAAAATTTTCGACACTGAAACTGCGTTCATCAAGCTGATGCTCAAAATGGACGCTTACACTTTCGTTTATATAAGTTGTGTTCGCGGTAGCCATTTGAGAGAGTGGAAGCAAGGACGCGTGCATGTTTTACGCCGGTGAGCATCTGGGGACCATAATGATCCATTCTATTGTATTTTCGTCCGTATTCCGTGTTGCAAGGTTGACGAATTTTGGCTAACCGTTTCGAAGAAGGTACCATCTACAGAGTTTCTCAGTTGAGCCGTATTCTATCGTGAACTCAGTGAACGGGTCATGGAGCGATTGCAGATGTTCACGGGAAAAATCAGGTTCGTTATGCTCTCACTGACATGAAATTCACGTTTGTTTTCCATGCTATCTTCTGTCACTTTAACTTTCAGGTGTTTGTGTAGCAGTCCTTTCAGAGGGTTGTCCGCGAAACTCAGCAGGCTGTTGGTTTTACTCCGTTCAGTTCAGTTTATCAGCTGTAAACTACATATCCAGGTTACTTTGGTACCAGATGCCACAGTTTCGATCACTCAAAAGTGGTACAGTGTGGAACACGGTCAAGTGTTTAGGTTAGTGGCATTTAGGTTAGTTTTGGAACTAGGTAGCTACGCATTGAAGTGATAGCGCTGAAGCAGCAGCGCCGCTGACTGAGCGATTGGGTCACGCGTGCCGGTGTCACTAACCATTGGTGAGTTGAAGCGTGAACAACTCATCTATTATGGGAGTGTTTCTTCTTCCTAAAACAATCTGGCGCACTTCTGCACTACCTATCTGATGTTCCCGCCAGGGCCAACCAATGTGTCAGACATCAGTGGTCGAACACCGACAGTTTTCCTATGTCCTCGGGGCTTAGAGACCAAATTTCCGACACGTAAATCCGTTTAAATCGCACTGCCATTGTTTGAGCTCTGCTCTTGTCAAACAATCTGAAGTCATGTTCGCTTTATGGATGTCGGTGGTTGACAAAAGCCATCCTAGCCTTCCCGTTTCGAGAAGCAACTTCATCTCCAGCCAACTAAGCGAAACCTATACAGCCGCTCAGGTAAACAACGTTATCTAAGTCGTTTTTTTCAACTGGTTCGGGATATTCGTCCTACCGACTTCAGAATCCAGTTTTCGCTAGCCTATCCAAGAAAAAAATTGAGTGTCTTTCTTCTCCAAATGTCTTTGCACTACTGTGTAGTGGATAACGCTAGCAAATACCGGTTCAAAGTAGTTAAATCAAGTGAGTAAAAATAGGCGAGATGATACAACTCACAGTTTGTTGGTACAGTTAGTTATTACCACCACAATAAATCTAAATCGATTTCCTTCCTGGAATCTTCCTTAATATATTCCTAGATACTTTCTATCCCGTCGTAGTCTGAAAGGTAGATTACCGCTCGTTAATTCACTGACAGCGTAACTCGACACAGCAAGAAGGGAACACGCCTTTCATGAAGTAAAGAATTTGTATTGTGTGTATGCATCCATATTTCTTTGCTTTCATTTAAACAAAAGTTATTCGGTATGAAGAGAAGACGAATAAGCTGAGATCTAGTGAGACATAGAAAGTGGTACAATTTGAGTAATGATAAGTTACAAAGTAAGTACTAACGTACACTGGTCAGAAGGACCACCATAACTGCTTCGTTCTTTTGCCGGTTTATCTTAGATGTCTCTTAGAATGGTAACTAACTTCTTTCAGGGTCATTTACGACTACAATAGATCGAGGTGCTTATATCACTGGAAGAGCTGTAAATCGTTCATGCCTGTGTGTTCATCAGCATAAGAGAAAACAAACAGGGTTCGGGACAGATCTCAAATCCTAGCACCTTGTTATCGCAGTTCAGTTTATTGTCATGGCAACCGGGGGGTGGTCTCAAAAGCAACGGATTGGTGAAAAAATGAACAGGTCTTTCCGGTGTCATATCAATCCGATACACGTAGGTCCTGTTTTTAGTTTCCATACGTAGCAGTAGCAGAGCAGACAGAAGAGTCTTTGGGCTTTCACTAGCCTCATCTGAATATCGAATCACCCAATCACAGCAAAAATAACAACTCTGGGTTAAGGTATTACCTGACACCAAACCCTGAATGCTCTTCAAAATGCTAATCGTCATATAATATAGGATCTTAATTTTTGTTTTTTCCTCGTCTTGATGGGATCCATTTGCAAATTCGTGGCATCCGTTCCCTGCCATGTTACACAAAGTGGGCACCACGTGTTGGCGAGTAAGGAACGTTGAATGTCCACTACGTAGTTGCGGCTGAAGTTAGCTCTGTAGAAGGACTGCTGAAAAGCCATTATTTGTGCAAAAATGGATACTACTGACGAGGCATGCGAGTAGTGTGCGGTTATCTCGTAAATGCGCTTTACCTCTATTGAATAGTGAGATTTATTACGGAATTTGTGGAATTACTTTGTAGCATTCGTTTACATTTGAGTGATAGTCGATGAGTATCCAGGAAAGTTAAGGGAGACGCGTTCAAGAAGAAGGCGGACATCCAGTTTCCATAAACGTGATGCATATGAGCGTTTTGCTTCCCTCTCCAATAGTCTGTAACTATTAAGTTGGTGTTTTCCATTTAATGACTTTGCAGCAAGAGGCTTCTTCCTTTCGTTGGTAGTGTCCCACATGTTCCGAATTCCAGACAACTGTATTGTGGGATCTTTCTCCTCCCCCAGACTAAGCATCCCGGGGATAGTATAACAGGTAAATTTGAGGTGCCAGAGGGAAATTTAGTCGCTGACTCGTGGAAGGTACAAATACTCCTGGGTCGAGGTCGAAATACCTTGGTTTTAACAAAACTGTGGCGCACTTCCCAGTAATTGTTAATCCGGTTCTGGATTCGTACCTTGGCTACCTGAGAGGAAATAAACAGGATCATGCGTGTTGAATCTAACTTGACGTTATAATAATTCCCCAATTCATTTGCTTACTCCGCCTATGTGCTTTTGACCTCCAGTTGTTTTGCTTATTCGTACCCGGCACTCAACTTGCCGCAGAGGACGTCCTTTCCGACACTTGTGCATTGACATGTGTGTCTGTGTGTGAATGTGCGCTGCTGACCTACCTACCCATGTGCGGTCATGTCTCGTTTGCTGAGCCTGCATTGACTTGTTTTCTCATGGGTTCCGTGTGATCGCACGCCCAATCAGAATCACGAGACCGTCGTTGGAAGGAACGAGTGCGACCCACGCAACTGAGCCGTCATTCCGCTCGCCGTTGTTTGGTGTGCGGATGTTGACATTGCACTGTGCCGGTCAGTGACAGACCGGTTGACGCCACGAACGTGAACAATTGAGGTTTGTTGTACACATTTGCTTACCCTTTGTGTAAATAGTACCGTAGAAATACGAACCCAATTCTTCCTTTTGATATTCGGAATTGTTGAACCTACGCGTCACTCAAAGTTCCGTGTCGGGATCCTCCACACTGTGTTCGTTTTTGTCCGGTCAGGCCGCACCTTAGGAATGATGGGCAAAGCACTTCGCGAGGTCTCCCGGTTTTGATGCTTCCACGCAACTGAATGTTCTGCACCAAGCCGCAAATGAGTCTGTTTCGCTAATTTCGTGCAATCCGGCTTCAAGTAGAACATAAGGTTGACGGAAACTCGGGGAGTGCGCCTTCCTGATGAGCCCCAAGAAGGACGA
>NW_008752035.1:282055-288485 GCF_000715545.1 Opisthorchis viverrini | reverse complement strand
CGGAACTGTTAATTGTCTAAAATTTCGTCTTAACTACGGACTGATCGTTTCTGGTCAATTCTCACATTCTGCTTATATTTGTCGTCACCACACGTTCAGCAACCAGATTGCATCGTACTAAGTCCCTATTGATTTATCCTCATTCCGCTCTCACGTGTGACTCCTATTGGTCGTTGCATTTCGTTATTTTCTGCTCGATCGTGCATAACTGTTGGTTCCTATTGGTTATTCGGTTGAAGAGAAAGTCTCAGCCAATTGGTGCCATTTTTCCCATGTATATAAACCGCCTTACTACGCGGCAAAAAAGACCTGTTCCTGTGCTCGACTTTGGCTTCTTCCTTACGCGAGTTGACGGGTTACCTCCGGACGACATAACACCTAGAGATTCACCTGGGTTCAAGGTGAATCTCTCGCAAAATCAAAATCGTTTGCAAATGAGTGTATTTCACTTCGTGGGGTCTTTCAGTGACCTTCTTTTTAAGTATTTGGCGGATTAATGCAAGACCAGTTCACATCACCCTTTTCCCCTTGTATTGAGAGCATCATCCAACTGAGAGTCGATTGAGCAGCCTCAACTTGTCTCAAAAGCTAATTCGATAAGTGTCCCTTTGGGAGGATCAATAACGAAGATACCCATGAGGTTTGGTGAAACGTGATCAATGTTTTTCCAGTGTATGTCAGTAAGCTCTTTATTAATGTCCTCCGTGATATAATCACTTTATTCAGCTGTGTCTGCTATTCAAAAGTGACGTGTTTCGTTTGGTCTCTTGAATACTTTATTACCGTTTGAAAACTGACTAAGAGTGTTCGTATTCGCATGCCTTTTTATTGTGGTCTCTTTAGAAATGGTACATGTTTACTTTGAAAATTAGTTTGCATCCTTGAGTTATTACGCACCGCTTCCCCCCTCCAAAAATATTCGCACACTCTGCGGGATCACGCCGTTTCTGTGGAGGCGTGTTTGTTTGGTGCATATAAGTACATCAAGGGGACTGCCTCAGATTCTGAGATATATAAACATTTTTGTAGCCAAGGGGATTTTGGAATTTCCAGTTAAAATTTTGTCCTGTCAATGAACTCAAACTATGCTGAAAAGCTGAGAAGCCCTTGACAGCTGCACATCCTCAGCGATGTGCATATCACGAAACTCCAGGGAGTCTCGAACCTACGTCACTAATCGGTCAATGACGCAGCCAACATCACGTGGTCACGACTTCACTAACTCTTCCAGTAAAGACTCCCCAAGTTAAAGTTTCACTCATATGAGCTACTTATTGACGGTTAGTAGCATGAGATTTTGCAGTTTTTAATTGAAACTTCAGAATAGGTGGGCTCCGCTCACAGTACGGAATCTCCTCTAAAGATTCCAAAAAGGCCTCACACTACCAACAACGTATAAGTAGCTCAGTGAGAAGAATAACACAGTGGGTTGAACCATCTGCCTGATAAGTCGTTACTCAAACAACCGATCAAACAAGACGACTCAATGTGGATTTCGTGAGTTGTGCGGGTTCAAATCACCGTGGAAATGCGCACTGTTGACGTCTTCCAACAAAATTGAAAGAGCCACAGCTTTTTAGCGGAGACTGGCTCTTCTGAACTTGATTCCTATCAATTTGACAGACAAATTTTGGGCGCACAGTGAAAAAATTCTTTTTAAATCGTTCAGCTGTAGCACCCCTTCGGTGCCCAGCTGCCAGGCCACCGGAAGGAAGCACGAGGGCTGGGATACTGCCAGGTTGCCCAAGCCCAGACAGGGAAAGTCGAGAGGTAGAGGCCGGATTCGAACCACGGACGTTCCGGTCAGTAAATTCGCACTCTAACCATTTGGTCCATTTCGCCGTCCACCTCGGCGTACAGTACTACAACAGTATCACTTGGGAAGTAACAAATTGTAAGGCCGTAGATATTTTGAGATATTTTTACCTTTGAACGAGAAGGCTTGGCACTAGATTCCAGTAAACTGATTGGATATGAACGAACTTTCAAAAGGCGATCGATGACCACGGCGGGTAAGATTTTCTGAGGATATGGAGTGAAGCTGATGACATCTAGTAAAGGCCGTGCCTGGCGGAACCAGTTGGGTGATCCTGAGGCAAGCATCAAGCAATAAAGTTTGGCGTATAAATTACTAGGGATTTTACAATGAACTGGTAAATTTATGCACGAGTGTTTTAGTTGTCCTATGTCTCCCCCATCATAAAACAACTAAGAATATTACCGCACAACATTTTAATTAATACTTTGTAAACATAGATTTTAGATAATCAAGTGCGTATATTCTGACGGCAGTGTCTCGACAGATCAGTTTAAACTCGAAATGTCTGGGTCCGATTTGTTTGCATTACTTCAACCAAAATGGATATTGATTCACTTACAGAGAACAAGTGTGGGTATGTGCATGTGGACGGTTCGCTTTCAGGTAACTTACTAGCGAACCATCCCAGTAGGCGATCGAGTGAAATCAGGGAGCTTCAGTGAACAAGGTCCGCTATCGACTGTCCGCAGTAACCTGAAGTGCCTGACAGCAATGAGTGATTCGAAGACCTATCCCGTTTGTCCTCAGTGTTTACGCCTTGTGTATCGATCAGATATCCTCAAGATGGTGACTTTGTGGGAAGTATTGGTTTTCCTCTCTGTGCTGTATCGTGATTACCAATGGCGTTGGCGCTAGCGTTTCTGCTCAACCGAATGAAAAGCTACAGAAACAATCAGTTTCTTGATCGGGATTCAATAAAACCGCAGTGACCTTCCTACACATTTCGTATCCCACTTTCGAACACCCGAATCAGGCATTTATGTTAAGAAATTCCTCACTAATGATAGGCTGGCTCAAGGTCAATCGAAAACAGTGAGTCTCATCGACTTCCTGACCCTGACCGACGAATTTTAACCTGCTTTACCCCAATCCGGATATGGATTTTTTCCATTTATTTTACGAAATATCCGAGCCATTTGCTCGTTCAACTCGCCCCTTCGTTTCTAGTCAGTGGTGCGAGTTGAAATCATCCGTTTCTGAACAGAAACGTGCTGGTCTTCATTTCTCCCCAGAATTGGATGACTCTGGAACATACTTTCACTCCCCTTTCTCCAGAATTATTAAACAGTTCACCTGCTCAACACGTGAAGCAAAGATCACACCACCGGCTGGGCTTATTTAACTAGTACAATCAATGAGTTTCTGCGTCAAACGATCGTATTGATGTGGCTTTATGCTTTTTTTCTGTGTTTGTGAAATCCGCCCTTCTTTGCGATTCACTGTGGAAGGCGAAAGCGTTTTTGAACTTAGAATCTGCGCGTTTAAAATCCGACCAATCAGAAAGAGAGACCTTGAGCGTGGAATGCTCAAATCAAATCTAGGAGTGACAGTTCATCACTTCATGTAACCGCATCATTCCTGCGTCCAGAGAACACTGGGGTTAGTGTGCTTAAATTTACTAACGTCTGTTTCATCGAGCTCCCCCGAAATGTTTGGCCCAATGTACTCGATTTTAGATAGGAATCGTGGAATTGTGAGAACTCCGTCGGCTGTCGGTCACCAAACCAACACAAAATGCACCCATGTCTGTTCATAAAAACCAGAGTTTTTCAAGGCTTATTTTGTCCAAAAGTTTTTAACTTTTGCAAGCGACGATGCAGCCAATTGCAGTTGGTTTGGTGTTAACATCAAGACAGCTTTTTCGCAATGAGGTATTCCTTGAACTGACACTTCGGACTGGTCTAGATTGTGCGGCTGAACGCTGCAACGGGGGATTAGGGGCCTCGGCGGCTGCACTCACTTTCTACGGGTGCAATATGGACTTCAAAATTTAACTAAAACAAAATAAAGTTCAGAACCGCGTTTGATAGAAATGTTTTGCTGCGAATATGTACAGTCTCTTTATCCAAATACGGCCGTCTGTGGCCAACACTCCACAAAAGTGCGGTGTCGTAGATAATCTGTGCTTAGCTGACCTGCATAGTTTAAGCATGATGTAACATACAGGTAACCGTTTAACGTGTTTCTGAAAAAAACACGTCTGCCTTCGGAAATCATGAGCTACATCATTTTGCGGTCCAAAAACATTTTCTGTTGCTATCACATAGCCACGACAAACACAAATAAACAAGGCCTAATAATGATATTTCAAGTGAGCCCTTCTACCAAGCCATAAAATACCGACTGATTACCAATCATAATAGCTACATCCTACTAGGGAAGCTACTGCGTCTCCCTCGGAGATTTCCAAGTGAAATCACAGAAAATGAGCAGCAATACCTTTGAAGCCACTGATTCCGCAAAGTTTTGTGGATTTTGGTGGACTATTTTGGTATCAACTGTGGATTAAGTCATCAGTGCATAGACAACAAGGGGCTATTCAGCTTGATGAAGAAAAATCCCAGAAGGCTGTTTTGCTTTCAGTGTAGCAAATGGTCTGGGCGTGATTTTGTCTTGTTTTATTGGAAAAAGTGCTCACTCAAACGTCAACAGTTCACCCCCTGTGTAAACTGTTCGCACCAACCGGGGGGGTCGTCACAATGTGGTGCGTGCTTTGTGAGAGCGTTGAATGTATATGTTGACTGAGCGCCCCCTCATGACCATGCTGCAGTAAAGATAAAAGATAATCGTTCAGCTACAACATCCTTTCGGTGTTTAACTGCCATGCCACCCGAAAGAAATGCGGGGTCCGAGATACTGCCAGGTTGCCCCAGCCTAGAGAGGGGAAGTCGAGAAGCGTAGGTTGGGTTTGAACCACGAACCTTCCGCTCAGAAAAGTAGAGCTCTAACCACTGAGCTATCTCATTCTCTGTGCTGCACTAGAAAGAATCGGTTTTTCGTCTTCTTTGTCTACTTGACCGGGTTTATCTCTCAAGTTAATGGCTAGCTATAAGTGTGAAGTAGGCGAGGTTGCGGTGGCGTACCGCGTCAGTAGGTAAAAATTGTTCAGCCCCTGCATTGCGCCCATGTGTCCCCAATGTCAAACAGAACACTCATTTATCTATTAATTCTTGCAAACCAGGGGTTAAAACTTCGAGAACACTCTGCTTTGCGACGCTTTTCAACCGAGATACAGCACGGAATTCGCCTTAGGACTTCCTCTACCGGACATTAGGAGCACCGAATTTCTCCCTCAAAGCAATGAATAAAATAATAATGATCGTTCAGCCGTAGCACCCCTCCGGTACCTAGCTGCTATGCCACATAAAGGAAGCACGAGGGTTGGGGTACTACCAGGTCGCCCAAACCCAGACAGTGAAGTCGAGAAGCAGAGGTCGGGTTCGAACTACGCACATTCCGGTCAGTAAATCCGAGCTCTAACCACCAAGCCATTCCGCCCTCAGCTAGAAGCAATACCGCCCATTGATTTATTTTTAGCCAGTGACCCTTGCTATCCTATACAAACACGTTAGAATATATGAGCAAAATATGGGCAATAATCCGGTAGTTTAAATTTCCGGATTACCAGGGAAGTTAAAAGTCTGATTCTAGTGCTCCCGCAACATGCTTCAACTTTCAGCAGGCAATGAAAGAAATGATCGTGAAGAATCTTGCATTTTGGAAGGGATATTGCAGTTCCACCATTTTCACGATCAAGTTACATTAAAACAATATTCACGTTCATTTCTTCCTCTACTCTGATCCAGTGAAATGTCCGTAAGAAAAAATAAATATGGCAACCGGATTATAGGAATTAAACAAAATAAGGCATGGAAATGGGTATGTCAATCTCCGCTCGAACTCAACCCAGGTAACGTGAATAAGTTGTTGATCAGTGCACACCTGTGGCGTTTAGCACCCTTCGCGATTTTCATGTGCCAAATATAGTATCGGAAAACTTTAGACCATCTTTAACTGTTATTGTATCCGAGAACCGTTCAAAAGTACACCGCTGGACAACCATAATTGGATTAGTATTTATTCGCTGAAGTATACGATCGACAAATAACTTCAAAGAGAACACTTCTTGGTGAGTCTGTTCCATTTGGCCCTGTTTATCATTGTATGCACAAAATAGCGTCATTATTTTTATCCGTTTGCCGTACACTCATGTTAAGGTAGCTTTCAGGTTAGCCAGACCACTACAGACCTTAAGCAAAATCGTGAAAATGCCATTTATTGAGCAATGATGTTGGACAAGATGGTAATTATCTCAGCTGGTTAAAATGATCATCCATTCCCTAGACCTAACTAATGCTTTATCGAGTCAGTTTCAGCCAATCCGTTTGGCTTATAGTTAGTTTTGACTCGCCAATCTGGACCAGAGTATCTCGGAGATTCTGCTCGTGTAGTGGTCCGGCTACCCAATAAGTTAGTTTACCAGGAGTGTGTGGCAAAGGAACAAAAATAATAACGCCAGGTTGGGTATACAAAAATAAAGAGACCTGACGGAACAGACTCACTAACAATTGTTCTCTTTAAAATAGTTCGTCGTTGGCCCAGGTCAGCGAA